>NC_140973.1:51511440-51563940 GCF_056783735.1 Eptatretus burgeri | reverse complement strand
ACTGAAAGTCAGAGTTCAGAACAGCTTCCATGATTCACGATGGCAGGGACCTACCTGCAGAGTTTAAACGTAATGAAACTTTAACTCACAGATTTGGTTTCTGTTTAGCAATTGCCACCTCAAAGTAAACTAGTCCATCTCTTAACGCGTATCATATTCACCAGCCAAGACTATGGAGACACAGGTCAGCCTGTTAGTGTATCCCCACGTCGTTCGTTAGTATGCATCACAAGTCTGCGCAGTCGCATCATTGGCTGATCAAGTGCAGCTGTGCCACTGATGCAATGTCCTCTGCTGGTTATGGCAGGAATTTGGAATTTGGCCATGGTGCCAGCGATAACTCGCCTCTTTGTGAAGGACACCATGGGATCTTTAACGTCCACCAACAAATGCAGGCAGATGGGACTCCCATTTAACGTCCATCCAAGGGATGCCACACACATTCATGAATCACAGGGATTACAGTTTATAGCTGTGTCGGGATTCAAACCAAGGCTTGACAGCTTAGAGGTGAGTGTGCATACCTCCAGGCCATCCTACCTGCCCATATCCCCACTGAATCCCTTGTTCATGATGTGGAGGAATCCAGGTTCAAACCCCATATCTCATCATTTATTTGCAGTTCATGAGAAAGTACACCAATGTATACAAATGTCTTTGTCCTGTCTGTGATGTATGCACCTTCATGGGTAGGGTGGCAGGCTTGGGATCTTAAGGTCCTGAGGTCAAATCCTGCTCGGCTGTTCAATTAATACCAGGTTGGGTTGACTCAGCCTGTCATCCATCCGAGGTCAGCAAAATGAGGACCAGCTTGCTGCGATGATTGAGCCATTCGAGTATCCTGCGTCAGAGTGGCGACCCATGATTGTGCCCAATAGCCCCTGAGACTCCTTCGGCAGCACTGACGCTCTGCACGGAGTATGGTCCCAATGGATCGATGTATGGACAAGCTCCACTACAAGTCTTCGATTAATTAAATTATTAAAAGTAAAACACATTTTAACAAGCCGGTAGGCGGACATGGGTAGTCGATCAAGTCGAATTTAGTCGTTTTTAAGCCGTTACTTGCCAACAAAAGCGTCCATAGCAACGCTTCTTTCTCACACATAACTAGGACATACCATGAACCTTCCATCCAGTTTCATGTATATCTGACTCATAGTCTCTGAGATATAACGAACTTCGTTTTTTTATTGTTTTCGACCAGGGTTCATTCAAAGTCTATCTACTCCGACAGTTTTCATAGGATCCGGCTGGAAATTTTTGACAATATGGCTGAATGTACTGCCTACAGTCGCTCATGGCCCGATTTTTGATTTTCGAAAAAATTAATTTTTGAGATTTTTTTTTGAAAATTTCAAAGGTCTGTTGCTCGGCAATGGATGGGTCCATAGCAACGGTTCTCATTTGCACACAACTAGGTCATGGTATGAACCTACCAACCAAGTTTCATTGAAATCGCCATTGTAATAACAGAGCACTGGACTGAACAGACATACATACAGACAGACAGACAGACAAACATATCGAGGGAAATACTGATAATAAGGGTAGAGAAGCCGGTAGGCGACATGGCTGCTCGCTCTAGATAGAAAGCTGGCCAACGTGACTAACTGATATTCATGTACATGCTATCAATCAATTTCATTCCTTAACAATCGAATGGCCACGGCGCGATGATCAGAGTACAAATTAGCGAAAGTTAGAGTATGCATGTATCGGAGATTTTCGTAATTTGTATGTACAGTCCACAATAAGTGTACGATATACGATAAAGTATTTTAGCTGTTGCTAAGCAACGGAGCTGTGCATAGCAACGATTCATTTTTGTGTACATGCCAGCCACATTGTACACATTTCACCCAAGTTTCATCAAAATCAGACTCTTTCTCTTAGAGATATTCACAATTAACCATTTCTGAAATGTTTGACATGTACTCGCCCAGAACATATCTCCTCCTACAAATATTTTCTGTTAGGGCTGCAAATTGGCATGAAGGGAGCCAGATAGATTGCGCACAGAACTCTAAGCTTCGATTTTTCGAATTTATTTTTTCGATTTTTTTCGATTTTTTTTGACCACTTTAAAGGGCAGTTGCTATGCCGTTGCTAGGGCTCGGGGTTCCATACTCGAAAGCACACGATTCCCAGAAATATTGGTCCTACCTACCAAATTTCATTGGAATCAGTTGAGTGGTTTAGCCCCAAGGCTTGACCAAAGTTTCGCGGACAGACAGACAGATGGAAATGTCCAGAACAAGCCGGTAGGCGACATGGCTGCTCGCTCTAGATGGAAAGCTGGCCCACACGACAAGCCGATATTCATGTACATGCTATCAATCAATTTAGCACAATTAAGATGATTATCACAGCCCTCTTAGTTTGCGCCCAGAAACGCGCCTTGTAAAATTTCATGCATGTTTCCAAAGATACTCTAACAAATGGCAGCCCTGGTAATTCCATTTATCGATTCGCTAAACATTTTATGTTTTTATATGATGCTGTAAGATATTCCCATTTGGCACAAAAAACAGGTCCCTCGGAGGTCCAGTTTCGGAGGTATTGATTTTTTGTACAGTCCACAATAAGTGTACGATGTACGATAATGTATTTTAGTTGTTGCTAATCAACGGAGGTGTGCATAGCAACCATTCATTTTTCTGTACATGCTCGCCACATTGTACACATTTCACCCAAGTTTCATCAAAATCAGACTCTTTCTCTTAGAGATATTCGCAATTAACCGTTTCTGAAATGTTCGACATGTACTCACCCAAAACCTATCTCCTCCTACAAATATTTTTTGTTAGGACTGCAAATTGGCATGAAGGGAGCTAGATAGATTGCGCACAGAACTGTAAGCTTCGATTTTTCGATTTTTTTTTGATTTTTTTCGATTTTTTGACCACTTTAAAGGGCCGTTGCTAGGGCCCGGGGTCCCATATTCGAAAGCACACGATTCCCAGAAATATTGGTCCTGCCTACCAAATTTCATTGGTATCGGTTGAGTGGTTTTGCCCCTCGGCTTTACCAAAGTTTCGCGGACAGACAGACAGATGGAAATGTCCAGAATAAGGGTGCTCTAAGAGCAGCCAATAAGGGTAGACTAGATCCACTATCCAACAAACATATCGATGGAAATACTGATAATAAGGGTAGACTAGATCGACTACCCAACATTTCTCTGATCCCAGTGTTGTTTTACATTTTTAATTGTGCTTTTGCAATTCATATGAGTGGAAAAGTGAATAAATTAAAACATGTTTGATTTACCTGTAAACTGAGAGCTTCACACACCATTACCGTCGAGCTTTTCCAATTGCTTTTTTCTAACCTGTGACCATCAGTTCACCTCTTGGACATCTTTTCCACTGCATGCCCATTTATTTGCATGCCAATGGCAGTTGGGAAATTACATGCCTCTAAATCGAGCCTTTTGCACCTCTCTCTCGAGGTTCGTAATGAATACGTGCCGTCGTACGTCACGAGAGGGCACTTTGTAACGATCTTTTCTGCCCTGTTCCATCACAGCTGCCAAATCGTCAGGAATCTCTTCGTTGCATGCAGGATTTTTTTTCTTCATTCTTTAATCAGAAAGGAAACTCTGACCCTTGGCAGCGAAAATGTCTGCCGTCTGTCGAATCACTCTCTAGCCGGAGCAGACAATGCTATTTGGGATTTGTTTGGGGGATCTGAGGCTATGATAATGTCCTTTAAATCCTTCAAAGTTTCACTTTAAAATTTCTATTTTCTTCTCAATTCTTTCCCTTTCCCGCAAACACTCCAATTCTGTCTAATCCTTTGTTCCAACACTGATTGCATCTGCCTCAGTATTCTCCTATTTTCCTCTAATGAAGGGTGAACGCTCAAAAAGTTAGCTTCCCACTGAGGTTAGGACACCTCAATCAACGTCATGTTGATTTCATCCATTTTTCAACCTGTCCGCCAATGCAGATTGACATGAGCCTTGACCAGCAATGACTAGTTTTTCATTCCATATCAAACAGGTACTCCATGCAGTTTATCAGCATCAGCAAAGACCAGTTTACATGGGTTTGCATGAAAGCAAAAGCAATTTCTTTGAGCAAATGGCATAGCAAGCACTTCCTTGTTTTAAATATTGAGCCATTTATCTGTGCAGAGAAGGAGGTCAAAGATTACTTTGGAGAAGAAGGTCAGAGATTACTTTATGGCCTTTCTTTGCCTGTCCAACCACCAGGCCATCACTTGCTTTCAAGAGCACCCCGACGAAGCGTCCAACCGTGACACCCACGTAATTTATCCTCAACACTTGCTCTCTCAGCACCGAAAGAGACCAAAAGATAAATGATAAACTTTTCAAGGAAACTGCTTGAATAATCAAAATGAAACCTCATTGGAGAGAGACCTTTTGGAGGAAGAACGATGCGTCACTGAATCGTATTGATTAGCCTTTTGCATCGCCATAGATATGTTTTCTATTTTTTTGCTAGAATGCACGATTACTTTTGTTTATTAATTTTCAATTGAAAAGCAATGAAATGCTCATCAGAATTCCATCAGATCTCCAAACAAATAATCGGAGGTTGGTTTTTTTTTGTGCTGCCTTCCCTTCCCTGTCCTTCGCAACGCCATTACCTTGTCCTTTCTCTAATCCCAAGAAGAACTCTTTCCATTATCACCACCTTCTGGTAAATGCAAAGGGTTTGACATCATTTCTCGTTAATGGGAATGCTGGGTGTAAGGTGTCATGCTTAACAGTAACTAACACACCACCTCCCTTGTTGTGTTGTTTTCACAATAATTGCCGAGGCCTCCGTGCAGGGTGTAACAACAAAAACGATGAGACGATTTGGATTAATATTCATGCACAGTTATAGGTTGTTTTAACACCGCACGATGTATTCTGCACTCGCATATCTGCAAAGTGTACAGTTACACAAAGTTGTACAAACAGATTTTCGATTTTATAAGAAGAAGATTGATATCCTATCGGGCATTCTACATCTTACGGATGAAAAAGGGAGTGCATGAAATGAGGGGGGAGAAATTGGGGAGATGGATAGAGTAAATGGGAATAAATATTAATAACAAATGGGGAGAAAGGGGGCAGGTATAAACGAATCATATATACCCAATCCGATGTACCATAATCTGTGACAGAGCATTGGTTAGGGCAGGAATTTGCAATTTGTTTAGAGTACCATAGATAACCTGCCTACTCTTTGCAAAGGACACTGCAGGATCTTTAACATCTACCAACTAATGCTGGCAGATAGAAAACCCAGCCTAACATCCACCTCAGGCACGGCAAAGGCATTGATGCCTTGCCCTGCTGTGAAACACCAGTTTATAGCTGGGTTTGGAGGTGAGTGTGCATACCCCTAGGCTTTTATATATATATATATATATATATATATATATATATATATATATATATATATATATATATATATATATATATATACATATATATGAAAAACAAAGACCCACTCGCATCTCTCACCTGTGAATGGAGGGAATAACCAATTAGCTCTCACCTAATCAATGTTTCTGTCTGCGCTGTTGCTGATGATTCGCCAACAAGTGATGAAACCAGTCCGGCAACTAAGAGGGTGTGTAGCAATGGGATTTTCATGTGTGCACTATTTGTGAACATCTTTATAGCTGTGGAGGAAACTCTGGGAAGTGCTTGAAACAACAAAGGGCTCATCTTGTGTCGCTTTCCTGGTTGCTTTATGCAGCTTCTTCGGCTATAAGAGCATGGGAGGAGTCGTGATATATATGTGTATATATATATATATATATATATATATATATATATATATATATATATATATATATATATATATATATATATATATATATATATATATATATATGTCTTCCATTGTTCAGATAATTATGAGGTCCTTGGGTTTGAGTTCCGGGTTGGGTCAATATTTTTTCACACCAGCCCCATGCAGTAATTTATTCCTGCTTATTAAATTTCTATTTGTGGTTTGTCTCGAATATATGCACATTCTTACACACACTCACGCACATACACGGGGTCTGCTGAGCAGGCATGTTCAGTAAGACCGGCCATTATAAAGCTTGCATTGTTCGTGTGAGAAAGTTCTGAGGCTATCCAAAGACTCAATAGCTCAGTGGGCTGCTACTGCATAAGTGATGAGGTCTTTCGGTTTGAGTCTTGGGTTGAGTTAGAAAATTTTCACACCAGCCCTATGCAGGAATTTATTCCTGTTTATTAAATTTGTGTATATATATATATGTATATATATATATATATATATATATATATATATATATATATATATATATATATATATATATATATATATATATACATACATACATACATATACATATATATTTGTCTTCCATTGTTCAGATAATTAAATTGTCTTCCCACATGTGATGTTGCTGTTCTAACGTAATGGTCAAACATGGCTGCCCCTATGGATGTCTGTCAGAAGCAATGTGCTGTTATTGATTGAATTCTTGGTGTGTGAAGTTCTTTTTCCATAGAGAATTTGCTTGATACCACTCCGTTGACGGTCTCTTCGTCTCTAGTTTGAAGTGGTGCAACCAGGTTTCGTCTCCCGTCACGATGCATGCCAGAAATTGCTGTCCTTCATCGTCAAACCATGCAAGCAGTTCCGAACTAATGGTTTTGCGCTGCTCCTTTTGTGTGTCTGTCAATTGTCGAGGAACCCCTCGTGCACAGACCTTTACGTAGCCCAAATATTTCACTATTCTGCACACACTTGCTTCAGCAATGTCCAGTTGAAGTGACAGTTCTCTAACAGTTACGCATCTGTCTGCCATAATGATGTTGTTAACTTTTTCAACATTGACATCTGTCCATGCTGATCTTGACTTACCACTGTGAGGGCAGTCGCGCATTACGGTATGTTCAACTCCTGCGGACATTATCTGCTTGGCCCATTTGCCACCTGTGCTGCAGTCAACAGCATCGTCCCCATATGCCTTCTGTAATCGCTTATGGGTGTTTTCAATAGCCCCCTTTTCACACGCCAATAATTCAATAACAGCACGTTGCTTCTGATAGACATCCATGGGGGCAGCCATGTTTGGCGACCTGCTACAGCAACTCCACATGTGGGAAGACAATGTAATTATCATATTATGAGGTGGGAAGGATGTACCTAAACACTGTACAAGTAACAATGCTGTCGAATAAATATACTATTGTAAAACAAAATTGTGGGGCATTACTTTTGGAGTGAACCTTGAATGTACATAGATAGATAGATACATGCATACATACATACATACATTCATACACACATTCATTTATTACTATTATTATATATCTCGATTGCAAGATAGCCGAGAGGTAGGGGCATTCACCTCTGAGTTGTCTTACCTGGGTGGATATCAAAAAGTATAGAGGATCCATATTATTATTATTATTATTATTATTATTATTATTATTATTTTCATTTGCAGCACAAGGGCAGCATAATTTGCCAGGTGCACGGAGGGACCACTGATGCTGTAGGTTAGAGCAATAATTTGTAATTTGTTCAGGGTGCCAGCAATAGCTCCCCGATTCTTCGCGAAGGATACCGTGAGATCTTTTTAACCTCCACCAATCAATGTTGGCAGACGGGATGCCCGGTTTAATATACATCTGAAGGACTGTGCACACAATGAAGAATCGGGTGTGGAGGATGTTAATTACACATCAGGGAATGCAGATGAGGAGACCATCATCATGCAAGCTAACCTCTGGCTCAGGTCTACCTTGACATCCCCATTATCGATGCTGGAACTATTTGATGAGGCCAACATTGGCAAGTGGCCACGTTTGTGTGCATATGGATCCGCACATCCTTTATGCTGTATACAAATGCTCAGGGCTTCCAGTCTCAAAGCTGGTATTTTCATGGGCTAATTAGAAAACGAGTGGCCGAAATGTGGACCATCATCTATTCTCCACATTGTGCTGAGTAATTACCCTCGCCGAAAGACATGGTATTGCATTTGGGTCCTTTTGGTTTTGGTTTTTCTATGAAACCTTTTTGGATTGAGACAACATTTTCACCATAGGTGCGACTATTCATGTAGAATGTTTTAATGATAACTAGACGACCCATGGGTTCCCGTTGTGACAGCGGTTGATGAAAAAAAAAAGATACAAAATTTTAATATTATTTCGTGGTCAAACTTTAACTTGAAGAAAATTTGAGCATTTACCTAAGGAGTCATCGTTCAACGAAGCACGCGTCTAAACACAAATTTATTTATTAACGAACACGGAAGTATTAGATAAAAATGACGATGTTTATTTTATGCTTAAAAATAAATCGTTCTTTGTCTATACTAAATGTTTGAGATTTTTTAATAAATAATTTCAAGAAAAAAAAAAGATAGCTCCAGCAAACTATACCGCTGAGGTTGTTTTCATTGATCAAATTCTCCCGAAGAGGACTTGACTGAATTGGGAATTGATTTTTTAAATAATTTTTTTCGTTTCCCGATTTGAACAAAATTTGATATTGCGCGTCAATGTGAAAAAACAAACGGAGAAAAGAAAGTCAAAGAAATTATTGTGCGTAATCTTCGAAACACAATTTTATTTATTAATGAACACGGAAGTATTAGATCAAAATGGTGATGTTTACTTTATGCTTAAAAATAAATCGTTCTTTGTCTATACTAAATGTTTGAGATTTTTTAATAAATCATTTCAAGAAAAAAAAAAGATAGCTCCAGCGAACTATATCGCTGAGGTTGTTTCCATTGATCAAATTCTCCAGAAGAGTACTTGACTGAATCGGGAATTGATTTTTTAATATTTTTTTTCATTGCCCGATTTGAACGAAACTTGATACTGCAGACTGCAGGGGAATGGTGAGTGAGGTGGCCCTAAATTTTTTGCGCTATCGTGTTCTGTTTTGGCTGCATTTCGGGAACATACATGCATACATACATACATACATACATACATACATACATACATATATACAAGATGAGAGTTTTAGTCATATATAGCTCGAAGAAGAAGATAGATTATAACATCAAAGGTTACATGGTGTGGCAGCCATGTTGGAAAAATGGAAAAACTTTGGACCTCTGTATCTCTCAAACCAGACCAAGGGAAATTTTTTTTAACTTGGCACATGGCAAGTACTCCTCATGGGGAATGAGTTTGATTTTTTAATGATGTCATAGGTACCATCGTTACGACGTCATAATTGCATATGTAGAATGCTACTTCTGATCGGTATGAAAATTTGAGGGTCATCTCAGGATAAAATGGTCCACAGAAAAAAAAATGATAACGTCATCGGTCACATAGTTCAACAGGCATATTGTTAAAAAATGAATCTTCTTCTTTTGGCTGTGCCCTTTAGGGGTTGCCACAGCAGATCATCTGTATGATCCGCATAGTGATTTGGCACATGTTTTATGCCAGATGCCCTTCGTGACACAACCCTGGTCGCCTCTTACGACACAGGGATATGGTACACCTATTTTAACCAGGGTATACACCGGCCCAGTACACTGGTACTCATTTTGCCGACCTTGGAAGGATGACAGGCTGAGTCAACCCCCTGGTGTATTAATTCAGTGGCCCAATGGGGCTTGAACTCAGGACCTTTTGGATCCCAAGCTGCTGCCCTAATCACTGCACCAACACCAGGCTCTATTGTTAAAAAATGAATAACCTTCAAAAATCTTATCTGAAGTGGCTGAACAGATCAAGGCAAAACTTTACACATATGACCACCTATCCATGAGGAACAAAAGGTTCACACAAATTACTTCATAGGTCACATGGTTTGGCAGCCATATTGGATTTACTCTAAAACCTATAAAAACAAGGACAAATGTGTCTAAGAGCAGCGTGCTAAAGGTTTTGTCGGCTAAAAAAAAAACAAACAAAAAAAACAACAACAACTTCCGATATTTCGTCACGTGCCTTGATTAAGCCAATAGCGAGACCCGTCATAGTGTATTTACGTATTTACGACATAAATAGTGTATTTACGAAATTACAATACATTAAATGGAATAATCTTTAAATAGTAACGTGAACTTTTCGAAACTTTAAAGCAAATGTCTGAATATATTTAAAAGTTCATGATAGATGCTCTCAAAAGGCACCCTCAATGCGAGGATGTGTACAAGTGTTTAGTATTTAAGGAGATCCGGATACTGTATATAAAAGAGCCGAGTCCTAATATAAAGGTTTTGTCTTCACAACAACAACAACAACAACAACAACAACAACAACAACAACAACAAGAACAAGAACAAGAACAAGAACAAGAAGAAGAAGAACAACGCCGAGCTCTCTTAGAGCAGCGTTTGCTACGCGAGATGCTGCTAAAAATCTTCTTATCCAGAATAGCTGGACAGATTAAGGGGAAACTTCACACAAATATTCCCCAAGCCTTGGGTGTACAAGTTTGTTAAGAAATAATTGATAGGTCACATGGTTTGGCAGCCATATTGGATTGAAGAAAAATATAAAAAAAAATTTTCTCTGAAACCACTTAATCAATTGATGTGAAACTTCACAATTATGATAAAGTCGTGATGGGGAATACATATTTTAAATTTCAACTTGATCGAATCCATGGTCTGACAGCCAGAATTATTTGATTTTTTAATCTGGGTTCTTTTTTATTTTTATTTTTTGAATAATACTCACTTGGCTGTTCCTGGATGAATTTGAGGTTGAGGAGTAGCAGTTGAAATGTGAATCATATCCAGGTTCTTCCTGATGACTTCATCTTTGCTTTTTGCTTTTTCGAGTTCCTTCTGATGACTCCAATGCAGGACTGTATCTATTTGGTCATCCATTTGATTTAAATCGAATTTATTTTAATTCCATTCTAAATACAATTGAATAATGAAAAAAAACGTCATGTGTCAGGGTCAGGTGTCCAATCAAAACGGGGTTGCATCAAAGCGGGATGTCTTGGTACCCGGTCATCACTACCAGCATTTATAAAGTGGCAGTTCTAATTATGTCTCATTAATTACAAAACACACCAGTACACAAACACCACACAAACCAAGTCCTGGCGAGGGTCTGCAATCTCTGATTGCTCTTTTTCTTGTTTTTCTTTAGAATATTGTGCTTTTCATGATAAATGATTGTACTCAAACTGAAGACAAATTGCTACCTCTCAAGGCAAATATTTCCTTCTCCCTTTCACACTTCAATGCAGTGTAGGTAGAATTTGACTCACAGTCAACACTCATCAAAGCTATAATGCCAATGGCAGTGACAGTCATTACTGTCTGGTCCACGGTGTAGTAATTTGTATGATGCCAACCATTAGGAGCATCTGCAACCTAATAATTTCATCATTTTTTTTACTTACTTTGAACTTTCTTCCTGTGAGTTAATTCTAGATTGTTTTATTGGTTTATTTCATTTAATGCTTCTTAAATTCAGGAACAGGTATTCGTTTTGAGGTGTCATTTATGAAAACATCCGAATCAGGATCAAGTGTGGTAAATTGTCGAGTGGTCCATTAACAAGATGATGTGCAAAACAAGGCTATTAACACATGGTTAGATTTGCATTCTGTGTGCATTGATGTAAAATGTTTGGTTACGTAGGTTAATATTGCCATCACTAAGCTCACTATGGGATCGGTGTTATGTTGCAGGCCTGGTGAGCACGACAGCACGCAGACTTGATCGGGAAAAGCAGGCCGAGCACAAACTGGAGGTAAGGAAAAAAATTTTCCCTACAAAAGCAAGGCTCAGGGGGTAGTAGCACAACAACTTGGCACAAACAGCAAGGGAATGCATGAACAGAAAAGGCAGAGAGAGAGAGAGAGAGAGAGAGAGAGAGAGAGAGAGAGAGAGAGAGAGAGAGAGAGAGAGAGAGAGAGAGAGAGAGAGAGAGAGAGAGAGAGAGAGTGAGAGTAAAACGAAAAAAAAACCACTGAAACCAGTAAGTAAGGTTTGGTTCGGAAGGATTAATGGGGGTTAACAAAGATAATGGGTCAGTATGGAGAATGACATAATGATGTGAGATGGTGGTGCACTGCATGTTTGGAGCTCTGGGAAGAGTGTGAAAGAACGGCATCTGGAAGGTGGTTCTACAGATGGAAGAAGTGAGGAACAAAGGAGTTGAGGTGTGGAGCCAGCCTGGATTTTATAGGTTTAACCAGGAGAGTGCTACTGTAACAACGCGTGCATCCTAGATAATTCGACATCCGTCTGTGCTGATCATGACCTGTCACTGCGAGGGCAGTTTTAGTTCTTACACGAGCCTCGACTTGGCATGCAAAAAAAAATTCCAAGATAATCTGGGGGAGGGTCTGAGGTCTAAGAGAGCAGAGGGAGCAATGTCCGAAAAGATGAGGTCCCGTCACAGCCATTTCCACATGAGTTCCAACTGGCATGTATTACCGACCATGCAAACACAATGCCTATGTCACAACATCAAAGGGGAATTTTTGATATTAGTGTTGCATAAGATCCTTGGGCAGACCAATGGGTGGGAGTGGTCAAGTGTGCACTGATGATGTGGAAAGGAAGAAACATACATTGATCCACATTTTAGTCAATCTCTCCTTTCCTAACTATGGCGGTGTGACACAATTTTAACAGTTAATTGCCACTGCAGATATCTGTCTGTGGGTGGATGCAGCATGTGGTATTCATGCAGCTTTATAATGGCCACTGGTGCAAACTGGAGCACACATACATTTATACCAAAAACTTCAAAATTGAATACTTGGCGTTTTACCTCACACAAACTTTACCGTGTTGTCCAGCAAGTCAAAATATGGTTACAGTATGTCCCAAAACAATTTTCAAGTGTTCAGTGTGTCCCAGAAAAAATGATCACCATGTGTAGATTTCACATTTCTTGCATTTCACAGCAGAAAAATATTTCGGTATGGTCAAACAAGGCCAAATATCAATCCATCCACTGGGGCCATACACTGTACAGAGCGTCGGTGCTGCCAAAGCAGTCTCCTGGGCCATTGGGTACAATCCTGGATGGGTCGCCACTCCAATGCAGGACACTCAGATGGCCCAATCATCCCAGCAAGCTGGTATTCATTTTGCTGACCTCAGAAGGATGATAGGTCAATGAGTCAATACCACCTGGTATTAATTCAACAACCGAGCAGGATTTGAACTCAGGACTGCAGAATCCCAAACCCACCACCCTAACCATGAAGCCAACAACAGGCAAAAGGCCAATTTGCTTACAGTATATCTCAAATAATTTCAAGTGTACAGTGTGTATCAGAAGAAATTATTACTGAGGAAATAGCACCATCCTAAATTGCCCACTGAAGGTGGGCCAATGCTTGTGTGTATGTATGTATATATATATATATATATATATATATATATATATATATATATATATATATATATATATATATATATGTATGTATATATATATATATATATATATATATACATATACATAGACATATAATATAATATGTTTATGAGCTGCTGATGCACCACCAGCAAGCAGTAGAACATGGAGACAAGCATTCGCTGGTTGCGACACGTTGTCACAACCAACAACACACACCTTCGCATGGGAAAACATGGTAATTAAAGCCTCGGCACCTGGCCGGGCCAGCCGGGAAATTCTCAAAGCATGGCCATCACATCGACCTGCATGCTGCCTATTGAGGACTACGCAATCATCCACAGCCCACACCTGCAGATGCAAAGATCAATCCCGATATCCAAACCCAGGGCATACATGAAACGCGTGACACCAAAATGGTGACCCAAACATCCGAACCAGAAGCAAATCCATCCTCCAATCCTACCCCCTTTATTAAATCTATCCCAACCCTCATGCCGATTGGTTCCATTTGCAGCCCAATCATGACGCAGAGCCATTCCCGTCAGAAGTAATAAGTTCAGCTAATGTGTTTGAAGCTGCACATCTGGTGTCTTTGCGCTGAGGACGGAAGATAAAATCTTGACATTTCAGAAGAATACTAACAAATAACTTTATGATTTTAAGCTCAGTGTGCTTACATTCTCTGTTGTACATGTATATACTGTTGATGTGTGTGTGTGTATGTATGTATATATATATATATATATATATATATATATATATATATATATATATAGATATATATATATATATATATATATATATATATATATATATATATATATATATATATATATATATATATATATATATATATATATATATATATATATATATATATATATATATTGTTGCGGGATTTCGCGCCCGCCGGCGTGCGGACGGCCACGTAAATCGAATCGCGGCACGTCGCCCACCGGACGGACAATCCAGTCGTGACCCTCTCGGACTAACGCCGGGAACCAGTCACGGGTGGACCTTTCGGTCTCACCGCGATCGAGCCAATCAGCCCCCGCGTGGGATAGGGTTGCTCGCCAAATTCGACCTACCTAAGTACCCACGCGGAGGGTAGACCGGGCGATCGCACCTCGCCGCAGGTCGACTTCGGACACGGGCCACTTAAGCGACCCGTTCCGTACTATCAGAATAACCGAGCGGTGTTATCGTCGACCTCGACGGTTCGATTAATTATCGGGCGTATTCAGCCCACTACCAACCCTTTACGTGAAGCAAGATGGGGATTCAATGGAGGAAAAAGACGAAGCGAAGCGGGAAACAGTTCAACAATAAAGCACATTTATTCACGACGAACGGAAAGCACACAAATACAATTCCACCAAATGCACACAAAAAAGAAAACACAATTCCATTTACACAAAAAGCAAACATAAAAGTGAAAACACAGTGCAGAGCTAATACCGACTACCGAGCACACGGCAACACTTATACAATTCTACTTCACAGACGGCGCCGACAACACATACCCAAAACCAAGGAAAAGAAATCCCCCAAGAATGGGGCAGGCCTGAGGCCGAGACCGGGTCGGGCCTACCCGTCTGGTGATGAGACGCGGAGCGGCGATGGCCCCGCAACCCGCGGGCCTCGCGGACAGTGCCTGGCAGGGGGGTGGGAACGGGGCCCCGTTGGCCGCACTATCTCAGCGGGGGGGGAAACAGGAGGGGGTTGCTGATGCTCGGGGTATAGAGGATCTTTATTATGTGCGACGAGCGTCTCCACCTCGGCCAGGTCGCGCTGTCGGCCTCCCTCGGGTGCAGCTTCCTGCACGACGCGAGCACCCCCTCGTCTGGTGTCGCCGCCTTTCCACAGCTCCGTCCCCTCCGTTCCGACTCCACCGCACACGACGAGCAGCTCCACCGCCCGCGAAGTCTTGACCCTCTGCTTCCGACTCTCCTCTTCTTGACTCTCCGACCCCTCTGACTGACGAACACGGTCCTTTTATCCCCCCGTAACTTCGCCTTTGACCCCCTCCCTTTGACCTTTCACCTCGCTCCCCATTGGCCCGAGAAAAAGTGGGCGTGAAGGCTTTTTGATCCACAAATTTGCATATATCGATCGTTCTGGAGGCGGGGCCAAATCGCCCCTCGCTCACCGATTGGACGGCAAAAAGTGGGCGTGTGTCGTTTTTGATCCGTTTTTGAAGCAGAAAATCCGTGGTTTTGTACACGCTGTTCAACGTGCGCCCTACACGAGTCCAGCATCGGTGCCCATGAGTGGCGCGAGATGACGGTGATGCGATGGTGGCGAGTTGTGACGGTAAAGGTCGTGGCGGTTGTGGTGAAGCGGTGTTGTGGTTGGTGGTTGATGTTGTGGTTGTGGTGATGGCGATTGGTCCAAAATAAAGATAGTAAAAGAAAAACGGCTATCCTGAAGAGTCGCAGCACGTATAAATGACATGTATTCCCACTAGACAACGGGTTTGGGCCTAACTACACATGCACTTACCGAGATACCTCACCTAAGGGACCTGAATGGTGGTTTGCGAATCTGGTAACCACAACAATATATATATATACATACATATACATATATATACATACATATACATATATATACATACATATACATATATACATATATATATATATACATATATATATATATATATATATATATATATATATATATATATTTATATTTATATATATATATATATTTATATTTATATATATATATATATATATATATATATATATATATATATATATATATATATATATATATATATATATATATATATATACATATATATAAATATATATGTAAATATATATATACATATATATATATATACATATATATATATATATGTATATATATGTATATATATATATGTATATATATGTATATATATATATATATATATATATACATATAAGCCTGGTGTTGGCGCAGTGGTTAGGGCAGCGGCTTGGGATCCAAGAGGTCCTGAGTTCAAGCCCTGTTGGGCCACTGAATAAATACACCAGGGGGTTGACTCAGCCTGTCATCTTTCCGAGGTCGGCGAAATGAGTACCAGTATACTGGGCCGGTGTATACCCCGGTTAAAATAGGTGTACCTTATCCCTGTGTCGTAAGAGGCGACCAGGGTTGCGTCAGGAAGGGCATCCGGCGTAAAACGTGCCAAATCGCTATGCGGATCATATGGATGATCCGCTGTGGCGACCCCTCACGGGAGCAGCCGAAAGAAGAAGAAGAAGATATATATATATATATATATATATATGCATATATATATATATATATATATACATACATATATATATATATATATATATATATATATGCATATATATATATATATATATATACATACATATATATATATATATATATATTGTTGTGGTTACCAAATTCGCAAACCACCATTCAGGTCCCTTAGGTGAGATATCTCGGTAAGTATATGTGTAGTTAGGCCCAAACCCGTTGTCTAGAGGGAATACATGTCATTTATGCGTGCTGCGACTCTTCAGGATAGCCGTTTTTCTTTTACTATCTTTATTTTGGACCAACCGCCATTGTTACCACCACCAACCACAACATCAACCACCCACCGCGGCGCCGCCTCACGTCACACCTCGCAACCGTCGCATCGCCACCGTTCTTGCGCCGCCTGTGGGTACCGGTGTTGGACTCGTGCAGGGCGCGCGCCGAACAGCGTGTACAAAACCACGGATTTTCCGCTTCAAAAACGGATCAAAAACGACACACGCCCACTTTTGTTCCGTCCAATCGGTAAGTGAGGGGCGATTTGGCCCCGCCTCCAGGGCGTTGGAGGGCGGTCGCTATATGCAAATTTATGGATCAAAAAGTATTCACGCCCACTTTTTCTCGGGCCAATGGGGAGCGAGGTGAAAGGTCGAAGGCAGGGGGTCAAAGATGAGAGAGCGAAGCCACGGGGCTTATATAAGCGACCGCGTTCGTCAGTAGAGGAGAGTAGAGAGAGTTAAGACTTCGCAGTCGGTGGAGTTGGGAAGAAGAAGCAAGAAGGAGTTGGTCGTCGTCGTGTGCGTTGGAGTCGGAGCAAAGGGGACGGAGCTGTGGAGAGGCGGCGAGGGCAGACGAGGGGGTGCTCGCGTCGTGCAGGGAGCTGCACACCAGGGAGGCCGACGGCGCGACCTGGCCGAGGTGGAGACGCTCGTCGCGGGACTCGAGGCAGAGTAGAAATCCTCTATACCCCGAGCATCAGCAACCCCCTCCTGTTTCCCCCCGCGACCAAGGGGGCCCCTTTTCCCACCCCCTACCAGACACTGTCCGCGTGGCCCGCGGAGTTGAGGCACCATCGCCGCTCCGCGTCTCATCACCAGATGGGTAGGCCCGACCCGGTCTCGGCCTCAGGCCCGCCTCATCCTTGAGGGTATTCTTTTCTTGGTTTTGGGTATGTGTTGTCGGCGCCGTCTGTGAAGTAAAATTGTATAAGTGTTGCCGTGTGCTCGCGTAATCGGTATTAGATCTGCATTGTCGCATTTGCTTTTTGTGTAAAATTGCATTGTGTTTCTTTTTCTTTTCTATGTGCTTTTGGTGGAATTGAATATGTGTGCTTTCTGTTCATCGCGAATAAATGTGCTTTGTGTTGAACTGTTTCCCGCTTCGCTTCGTCATTTCTTTCATTGAATCCTCATCTTGCTTCACGTAAAGGGTTGGTAGTGGGCTGAATACGCCCGATAATTAATCGAACCGTCGAGGCCGACGATAACACCGCTCGGTTATCCCGATAGTACGGAACGGGTCGCTTAAGTGGCCCGTGTCCGAAGTCGACCTGCGGCGAGGTGCGATCGCCCGGTCTACCCTCCGTGTGGGTACTTAGGTAGGTCGAATTTGGCGAGCAACCCTATCCCACGCGGGGGCTGATTGGCTCGATCGCGGTGAGACCGAAAGGTCCACCCGTGACTGGTTCCCGGCGTTAGTCCGAGAGGGTCACGACTGGATTGTCCGTCCGGTGGGCGACGTGCCGCGATTCGAGTTACGTGGCCGTCAGCACGCCGGCGGGCGCGAATCCGCAACAATATATATATATATATATATATATATATATATATATATATATATATATATATATATATATATATATATATATATATATATATATATATATATATATATATATATATACTGAACAAAAATATCAACGCACCAAGCGATTGTTACTATTTTACCTCGAACTCATTAATACTAAATCTTCACAACAATTTGGTTATAGAATCCATGACAATTGAGCATTAAATTTCAAAGAGTTCCTTGAGAATTCTGGCGACAGTCTTTGCGCTACAACAGCCGACACAACCGAGGTGTCACTGTCAGAGTTCACACAGTCAGTAGCGGGTGTTGGCCTCCCTCAAGCGGTTACGCACCGTCTGGGCTGAAATGCGCCTGTTATGCAGCCCGACAGTCTCATCGGCAGTCCTCGTCGCCGGTCGGAGTCGATCCCGGAGATGTTGCAGCCTCATGTGATGATCCTGACCGGCGGTGGTCACACGTGGTCGCCGGGCATGTGGGCGGTTCACGGTGCTTCCAGTCTCTCTGAGGCGCGTTCTCAGGCGGCTAATGGTGGAGTGGTGGACATTGAAGTGTGCTGCAACGGCCCGTACTGACGTCCCAGCATTCAGCATGCCAATGGCACGCTCCCTCAAGATTTGTGACATCTGTGGCATGTTGACATTTGGCACCAGTCCACATTTTGGGGAGGCCTTTTATAGGGCAAGCTATAGGGAGTGTTTGTGTCCTGGTCACGCTCACTGACCATCACTCTGTCAAGCCCCATGGTGCTCATGGGAAGGATTACTCAACGTGTGAGTCCACACACTCAGAGTGGTCAATTTCAATGGGAACATCTGTCTTGAGCAAAACAAAGGAGCCATTGCTCAAACATATCATCGGTTTGACCATTTTCCCATAATGGAAATCTTGACTTAGATATTTAGGTTGGTGCGTTTATATTTTTGTTCAGTATACATATATATATATATATATATATATATATATATATATATATATATATATATATATATATATATATATATATATATATATATATATATATATATATATATATATATATATATATATATATATATATATATAGACCGGGCGCCGTGGCGTGCGCCTGTAATCCGGCTAATCAGAGGCTTGGGTTGGAGGATCGCTTGAGGATGGGAGCTCTGCACTGCGCCACGCTGTGAGAGGGTGCAGGGCAGCCCGGAATCATGGCGAAACCCAATCCTTATCCCTGTGTCATAAGAGGCGACCAGGGTTGCGTCAGGAAGGGCATCCGGCGTAAAACATGTGCCAAATCACTATGCGGATCATACGGATGATCCGCTGTGGCCAATTCCGAACGGGAGCAGCCGAAAGAAGAAGATAGATATATATATATATATATATATATGTATATATATGTATATATATATATATATATATATATATATATATATATATATATATATATATATATATATATATATATATAACCGGGCGTAGTGGCGTGCGCCTGTAATCCGGCTACTCAGAGGCTTGGGTTGGAGGATCGCTTGAGGGCGGGAACTCTGCACTGGGCAGGGTGTAGAGCAGCCCGGAATCATGGCGAAACCCAAATCCTGATCCCTGTGTCGTAAGAGGCGACCAGGATTGCGTCAGGAAGGGCATCCGGCGTAAAACATGTGCCAAATCACTATGCGGATCATACGGATGATCCGCTGTGGCGACCCCTAAAGGGAGCAGCCGAAAGAAGATATATATATATATATATATATATATATATATATATATATATATATATATATATATATATATATATATATATATATATATATATATATATATATATATATATATACACACATATAAATAAATTTTTTAATAAACAGGAATGAATTCCTGCATGAGGCTGGTGTGAAAAAATTATGACTCAAACCAGGACTACAACCCAAGGGCCACATCACTTACGTGGTGACAGTCCACTGAGCTATTGAGTCTTCAGATATCCTCAGAAATTTCTCACACTAACACTGCCAGCTTTGTAATGGCCAACGTCTTACGTGCCTGCAAGGCAGACCCCATGTTTGTGTTGTACGTTGGAATGGTACACATGTAATGTGGCACATGGCATTGCTTCGCTCGGCCAAATAATTAACCGCAGCAGCGTTGCTGGCATGGTTCTTCATCTGCCACGCTTAATTTTTCTGGCACTGTAAAACGACTGGGCACAATGATCTGGCCCATGTTGAGGGTTGCAGACGGTGTCCAAAGCAATACACACACATACACACACACACACACACACATATATATATATATATATATATATATATATATATATATATATATATATATATATATATATATATATATATATATATATATATATATTTCGGGCTTATTTTCCCTGAACAACATGGCATACCGATAGATTTCAAACCAAAAATGGCAAATGTGGTCATCATTGGTTTGATATTTATCAATGTCCCGTCTTGATGAGGCCAAATATGCCCGAAATCCAGATCAGTGGCTGCATTTGGTGTTTAACTGATGTTGACCAAATAATCTTTGTCTGTTTGACAGTCACTGGGCCGAGGCCTCTGGGTTGGAGGTGATGCTTTCGTGTAGGACTATGTCCAATGGAGATCGGAGGAATGCTCGTCACATTCCACATGTTTCCATAAATAAATACGTATATATATATATATATATATATATATATATATATATATATATATATATATATATATATATATGTATATATATATATGTACATATACATATGTATGTATATACAGCTCTGGAAAAAATTAAGAGACCACTGCAAAATTATCAGTTTTTCTGGTTTTACTATTTATAGGTATGTATGTGTTTGAGTAAAATGAACATTTTTGTTTTATTCTATAAACTACTGACAACATTTCTCCCAAATTCTGAATAAAAATATTGTCATTTAGAGCATTTATTTGCAGAAAATGACAACTGGTCAAAATAACAACAAAGATTCAGTGTTTTCATACCTCAAATAAATAATACAAACAAAACAAGTTCATATTCATTTTTAAACAACACAATACTAATGTTTTAACTTAGGAAGAGTTCAGAAATCAATATTTTGTGGAATAACCCTGATTTTCCATCACAGCTTTCATGCGTGTGGCATACTCTCCACCAGTCTTTCACATTGCTGTTGGGTGACTTTATGCCACTCCTGGCGCAAAAATTCAAGCAGCTCGGCTTTGTTTGATGGCTTGTGACCATCCATCTTCCTCTTGATTACATTCCAGAGGTTTTCAATGGGGTTCAGGTCTGGAGATTGGGCTGGCCATGACAGGGTCTTGACCTGATGGTCCTCCATCCACACCTTGATTGACCTGGCTGTGTGGCATGGAGCATTGTCCTGCTGGAAAAACCAATCCTCAGAGTTGGGGAACATTGTCAGAGCAGAAGGAAGCAAGTGTTCTTCCAGGACAACCTTGTACGTGGCTTGATTCATGAGTCCTTCACAAAGACAAATCTGCCCGATTCCAGCCTTGCTGAAGCACCCCCAGATCATCACGGATCCTCCACCATATTTTCACAGTGGTTGCGAGACACTGTGGCTTGTAGCCCTCTGCAGGTCTCCGTCTCACCAGTAGATGACCTTACTCCAGTCCTCTACGGTCCAATCCTTATGGTCTTTTGCAAACCTCAGCTCTTCTTTGCTTCTCATTGATGAAGGGCTTTTTTCTAGCTTTGCACGACTTCAGCCCTGCCCCAAGGAGCCTGTTTCGAACCGTCCTCTCCGTGCACTTCACCCCAGCTGCCATTTGCCATTCTTTTTGTCGGTCACTTGATGTCATCCTGCAGTTGTTGAGTGACATTCGAATGAGTTGACGGTCATCCCGTCAGTGGAAAGTCGTTTTTGCCCTCTGCCAGTCTGTAGCTTTGTTGTCCCCAATGTCTGCTGCTTGACCTTGTTCTTATGAACCGCCATCTTTGAAATTTTAAGAATAGAAGCAACGTGACGCTCACTGCATCCCTCTGCCAGTAAAGCCCCAGAATTGAACCCTTCTTTTCCTCACTCAAAACTTTTCTTTTCAACTCTTTTGTCATGGTCAATAGTTATTTTTTTGATTCCAATTACTTTTGAGGTACTACTAGCACTGTTTTTGCCATCCAGCTGGTCCTATTGCAAGAGGATAGTGATGACCACAGCAGTGTTTTTTATACTTTTCCTTGTTAAATAAGATTCGGTTCAGGTGATCATATAATCAGTACCTCACTAAGTAGAATGAGGTGTGCCTGTGTTGGAATTCAACAGACACTGGAATGGAATGGCTGCCATACATTGAGAGATGCTGATTTAAATTTTTTTGGGAGTGGTCCTTATTTTTTTCCAGAGCTGTATGTGGATATAATTCTGTTTGTTTTTCTTTCTGTCCAATGATTTTCTCTTAAACTACTCGACCAAGGACCATAGAGCCCACATCATTATTTCGGTCTTTGTCTGAGGAGTTCCGTTTGTTTATAATTTTTTGCTGTTATGAATAACCTTGTGTGTAATTTTTTTTTATCATTTAGCTTCCTTATCCACTATTTTTACTGAAGAATTGTGAGATGATGAAATCTCACAAGGGGCAGAGAGTTGATTTATGGGCTCAGAGAGTTTGGAGAGTGAGGTTAAGGCAATAGGAGGGATGAGGTTTGAAATATATTGAGGGAGGGGGTTCGAGGGCTTGGGTTTGTGAGGGGGGTTTGAGGAATTGAAGAAAGGGTGAGGGGAAGACAGAGTTTGGGTGGGAGGGGGAGAGGAGTCAGAGAGTTAGGAGAGGGGCATGAGGCTTTGAGGGGGAGGGTTGAGGACTTATGGTTAGGAGGAGGTTGACAAGTTTAAGAAGAACAGGGAAGGAGAGGACAAAGTTGGGATTTGGATCAAGAGGCGGGGGAGTGTTGGAAGAGGGGGGGTTGAGTCTGGGGGGAAGGGATTGAGGTTTAGGGAGATGGTTGGAGAACTGTGTGTTGGGAGTTGGATTTGAGAACTTGAAGGAGAAAGTGGGAGGGGAGGATAGAGAGTTGCGGTGAAATATTACTTGGAGTATTTAATGACGAATTTTCTTCTTGAAAATTGTTGTATCGCCTGGTGTTGGCTTAATGGTTAGGGTGGTGGGCTTGGGATCCTAGGATCCTGAGTTCAAATCCCCCTTAGCTGTTGAATTAATACCAGGTGGGGTTGACTTGACCTGTCATCCTTCCAAGGTCGGCAAAATGAGTGCCAGCATGCTGGTATCCTGTGTTGGAGGGGCGAGTGCCCAAAAAAATCCAGGATTGTGCCCAAAAGCCAAGGAGACTGCTTCGGCAGCACCAACACTCTGCACAGAGTATGGTCCCAATGGATGGATGGAAGATTGTCGTGATAATTGCCAAGTATGAAGTGCTCCACCCTTTCTGTTTGAAATGTGCTCACAGTGAGTATTTTGAAGATAAATATTAAGTGACACAAGGCCACTACTCGAGCATGCAGGGAGCTTTTGAAAGTGGTGCATAGAACACACGTGGTGTACACATGGTCGTGCCGATACTTTGACTCAATTTTGATGCCATCATGGTGCAAGTACTTCTCTACATCTTTATTCCACGACAAGGAATGCTTCCCAGCATATAACGAGAATCATAATGATAATAAAGACATTCTAACATAATTATATTTTTATTTCAAATATTAATTTGTCGTATGCCCTTCTCGACACATATATGACCTTTATTTTATTTTTAATTGTTGTTAAATTTTTCACAATCTCATGCACGAGTCTTGAAAGATGTAAATGTATTTTATCTTTGTATTTTACTTGTCTGAATGGCGACATTTAATTCTGGGAATAATTACCATACAAGTGGAGCATTCGGCTACAGTGACTTGTTAATCGAGGGTGCAGAAAAGTGTGTGCTGCCAGAGCGTTGCCTGCCAGGCTGGAACACTTCCAGGCTCGGGTGGGATTGCAACATCCCACAACAACACAAATCTGGCATTTTCTGCGATGCATCAAACAGCAGTATCTTGCTAAGTCCCACGATTTGCAAAAACATGGCTCTAAGGCATCAAGTTAATTGCCGAGCTGTTGTCACTTATTGGGAGATGAAGGGCACCGTGGTGATACAGCCGTACAATTATTCCCTAGGGGATGTTGACCCGCCACTGGGCCACATCTGCCGCACCAGTAGTCGGGATGCTTGCAAAACAGACGTCGAAAAACTTCCTTTAAGAATCCCATGGCAGTCATGACACGAGATCCTCCAAGTCAAATAGTCAATTCATGACTTTTCCAGGCAGCAAGGGAACCGACTGGATTTTTTTTCTTTTCCAATAATGAGAACGCAATAGCCGATGTTTCCCCCAGAGAATGGATCCAGGGGTTCAGGGTCCGGTTTTCAAGTAATTTCCTCTGTCTCCTCCCCTGGTCCCCTTCCATCATCCACTGCAATGCATCTGCCCTTCCGCGTTGATGGATTACATGCCATCCTTCTGGAGAGAAATCCTTTCCCGTTAACAGATGCCTAACGCCATCCATTGCACACAAATTGAAATGCATTACTTTCCTCTCTGTCTCTCTCTCTCTCTCTCTCTCTCTCTCTCTCTCTCTCTCTCTCTCTCTCTCTCTCTCTCTCTCTCTCTCTCTCTCTCTCTCTCTCTCTCTCTCTCTCTCTCTCTCTCTCTCTCTCTCTCTCTCTCTCTCTCTCTCTCTCTCTCTCTCTCTCTCTCTCTCTCTCTCTCTCTCTCTCTCTCTCTCTCTCTCTCTCTCTCTCTCTCTCTCTCTCTCTCTCTCTCTCTCTCTCTCTCTCTCTCTCTCTCTCTCTCTCTCTCTCACTCACACACACAACAGATGACAAGATGGCAACCATTGGTGAGTTTGCAATGAGGATAATAGTTTGCTCAATAACAGAACAGACTGATGCAAATAAATGCATGAGTAAATGAGAACAGCACTTGGTAGAGTCCATATCTCCGCCACGCTGAGCAGTTGACGTTTTGTATCCCACTGATCGGCCGAATCTGGATCTGGACCGGAATGAAAATCGAATCAGCGTGTTCTTGTCATAACTCCTCCACATTGTTTTGAAATATCATGCCATATATTGCTTTGGCCCTATCTCTCAATTGTGAAGAATCACTCAAAAAATAAAATATTCCCTTATCTGGATTCGGATTCGGATCTTCACCAAAATCGAATCGGTTCATTCTTGTCAAACACCAAACCTGTCCACGAAGATTAGTCCGAATCAGTCCATAATTTTTGAGATGTCGTGTTTAGTCCTATCACTCATTGGCAAAGAATCACTTGAAAATTCTCACATCCGGATGCAGATTCGGATCTTCACCAAAATGAAACCAATTCCTCTCTATCACACACTCAACCTGTCCACCAAGGTTCATCCAAATCCATCTACAACCTTGTGAGATATCATGCTCACAGACAAACAGACAGATAAATAAATAGGCAGATAGACAGACAGACATAAGTTAAAACATAACCTCCTCCAACATCGGTGGCAGAAGTCATGAATGAATGAATGAATAAATGAGGAAGTGATGTAGTTCAAATTCCAGTTTTATCCCCTCAATGAAGAAGTAAGACCTCACCTTTGCCTTATGAGGCCATAAGCCTCCATTTTGTATTAAAAAAAATATAAACACAAAATGACAGCATCTGAGAACCCCGAGCACATATCAATGGAGATGCTCCAAGGATGATATGATGATATAAATAATATTTACTTTTTTGTTTAACTACTCGCATCTTGCTTTGTTTGGTGCAATGCAAATGGTACTTCATGGAGAAGGTCCTATCTGAATAAATGTTTCAAAATGGAGGATCACAGTCACCATTGAAGTCACCAATTCTGCCAAATGGAGGTATTTTAACAATGCAAGTGTTGTCTTGTAACCTTGGCACCAGCACCCAGAGCAGTCTGAATTTACACCAAAGAGGTCAACGTCAACGATTGATCGTATCCTTGCTCTTCAGGTCCTCACCAAATGCAGATGAGAGTTCCAGTGGGGCCTGCTCACAGCCTATCTTTATCCCCGCAAAGCATTTGATTCAGTGAATCGAGATGCCCTCTCGACGATCCTCAGTCTTCTTATGGTGCCACCAAACCTGATCGATCTGATTTCTGAGCTATACTCCTGGTACTGAGAATGCTGTGAGTTGTGGTGGTTCCATCTCTGACTTATTTCCAGTTGTTACTGGAGTTTGGCAGGGGTGTATACTGGTCCCCACACTTTTCAGTGCTTGCATGGGACTGCATTATGGGGAGGATGTCGGAGAGAGCAAGCTGTGGTGCATCTTTTGGGAATGTCAAGATCTCTGAGCATAATTTCAGACATGATGCAATCATCTTTTTGGAGAAATTGGATATCTTTATGGGGACCCTCTAGGTTCTCAATGTGGAATCAGAGCCACTGGGATTACTGGTCTCCTGGGTCAAGACTAAGTTCCAGGCTTTCATTAACATCTTGGATGCTGCTATCTTGTCAGCGCCCATTGTGGTGAGGATGTTGAAGTCTCAAGAGATTCATTTGCCTTGGCAGTGATATTCATGTCTCTGCATGTTGTGAGCCAGAGATTGATATAAGTCTGGGTCATGCCTGGGGAATTATGGATTCACCCGGACCATGTAGTGTGGTGCTGTCATTACCTCATTACCTATGCAGGGGGATAGAAGTCTGAGTCCTTAAGTCCTTGGTGCTTTCCAGTCTTGGTCTATGGATGTAAGACTTGGATTCTGACCATTGATCTGAGACAAAGACATAACTCCTGCGGAAGCAGGTCTCTTCAAAGAATCCTTGGCTATTGCTGGTCAGACCTTATGTCTCACGAGTGTTTGCTGAGTGAGACTCAAATGAGATTTGTTACCAGTATAGTCCGTGAGCATCAGCTTTAGTGGCTGTATGGACTTGTGGCTCGTTTTCCTGACACTGATCCTGCTCACCAGATTCTCCCAGTGAGGGAGCCTCGTGGCAGAAGAGGCCAACAGGCCTACCACATGCGTCATGATTGCAGCAGGTTGACCGTGTCTCAAGGAGATGGGGATAGGCTAGACAACTGTCTTGGACTCTCAGGGATGGTCAGATGGAGGCCCCTGGAGTACTGGCAGAAAGTGGATGTGGCGATGCGCTGCTCCGGTGCATGCTCCCACATCTTACCTGACCTGAAGTGTAAGCAACCCCAAAGGAAAGTCTGTACTATAATGTCGCATCCTATTTAAGCAACAAAAAATAGCCATTGAAGACCATTTAAATTAGTACTGATTCAAACTTTGGATCTGCTGTTTTCGTTGCGGAGTGTTTGTTTAACTACTGTACTGCTTTAAACAAGGGAGGTGGGTTGCCTGTCAATGACCAACCTATGTTTTCAAGCATCCCACCTCACCATCGACGACATGATAATACAACCAGACAGGCTGCCTTCAAAGCAGCTAAGCAAGCTGCACGCCCTCTGCATCACAAAATCCGATGATAACTGCCTGTACAATGACTCAAGTGCCACAAGCCCTTCATCAGAATGGCTCAACCCTTCATCCAGTCGAAGAACAGGCAAAGCAGGCAATGGTGGCTCCTTCGTGGGTGGAGAAGTAAACAGCCTGTTGGTAGATTGTAACAAATGCTGCCAATCTCTAGCATGCCTCCTGCCTACCGCCTACTGTGCAAGGAGTGATGCCGTCCAAACCATCTCCGGATATGTGTTGGGCACTTTAACCAGGGGAGTAGTCCTGATGGAGCACACCATAGCAGTGCTCCAGCACCTCAATTCATCCGAGGGGAAGCTTTACTCCATTAACAGTTTAATATAAATAAATAAAAACACCCACGTTCATGATTGTCTGAGTTATTATCCCCCGCCAACCAACGAAGTTGGCGGGGGATATAGAAATGCGTTCCGTCCGTCAGTCACATTTCGTTTCCGGAGCTTAACTACAAAACCCCTCAAGATGTATTTACGAGATTTGGTGCACATATCAAGCAAGTGGTGAACTGGTGCCTTTTGATATTTTCTAATTGATAGGTCACATGGTTTGGCAGCCATGTTGGATTCAAAAAAATATTAAATAATGTTTTCTCTGGAATCACATAACCTTACGAAGCGAAAATTTGCAGCTATCATCTTCCATCATGTCTGCATACATAGTAAAAATTATGACGTCACAAGTCACATGGTTTGGTGGCCATCTTGGATAGAAAAACACACCTAATCCGATTAACATGAAACTTCAGACACGTATTCCACTGGAGGATTGGAGGCAGAATGTAAATTTATGATGTCATAGGTCACATGGTTCGTCACCCATCTTGGATTGAAAATTAATGAATTTTAAAAATCTTCTTCTCCAGAACGGCTGGACAGATTGAGGCAAAAATTCACATACACTTTCCCCAAGACATCCTTTCAGAAGTTTGTTAATTTCTAATTGATAGGTCACATGGTTTGGTGGCCATATTCAATTTACCATAAAACCTTCAAACATCTTCTTCTCCAGAACGGCTGGTCAGATCAAGGGGAAACTTCACATACATATTGCACACGCTTAGGGAATATAAGTTTGTTAATCCTCATTTACTATGGCGGGGGATATCGAAGACTTTGTCTTCAAAAGTTACTAGTTGTGCTTTATG
Source organism: Eptatretus burgeri (assembly GCF_056783735.1). Taxonomy (NCBI): domain Eukaryota; kingdom Metazoa; phylum Chordata; class Myxini; order Myxiniformes; family Myxinidae; genus Eptatretus; species Eptatretus burgeri. The sequence continues at coordinate 51,534,934 of NC_140973.1, read as the reverse complement.
TGCTTTCATAGCCAAATAATCATGGTCAAAGCTTATGCTGAAGCTTGGATATGTCAAGATGTTGAACACTTTGTCGAGGAGCGATATTATAACAATACAGGGTATAACCAACACAGACCCATATGAATTGCCGAATACAGCAGAAGCGAGGCAAACTTTCCAACCGTTTTATTTCCAGAGTTAGTGAATTATCTTATATTTACGAAAAGTATTTACACCCTGGAAGACGTGAAGGCACGGAAAACTTTGGATGTCTACAACCAGTTGAAATCTGGGTGGATCAGTGATGTGGTTGTTCTTGTGAAGAATTGTTTATCACTTTGTATGAGCAAAGGTAGGCCTATAACACATCAATGATGTGGAGTCAAGTTGATGGAGCAGATGAGCATGACTTTATATTCAGAATGATAACAATAAGCATGATCATCTGCTCTGCCACCTCCTTCAATACTCTTCTTGGATGTTTATCCGGCCTCAAAGCTTTATCTTCTTTCGTCAACTCCAAGAAAGAAACCAACCAATATGAAAGACAACAACTAAAGAACTAATACCAGCAGATGGGACTTCCAATTGAACATAAATCTGAGGGACGGCACACACATTGGTGAACTGCTGTGCCTGTGACACATCAGGATGGAAGTTTCGAGCTTAGTTGGGACTCAAACCCAGGTTTTTGTCGAAAAAAGGTGGTTCGGGACTAACTGATCAGACTTTTTTAAAGGGATCTGAATTGTGAGATTAAGTGGGTGTGAGTGTTAAGCTTTTGCTTATCATGATAAAATGTACGTATTTCATTCACTCATTTTTGGGACGTAAATGGTTAGTGTCATGTTAAAACTTGATGCGACGATAAATCTGGTGATGATGTCACGGCAGACATTTTTGCAGGGCTCTCGCACCTTAAAAGTTGGCAATATACTACAGGCTTTAATGCATGTATGTACTCCTGGAATCTGGCCGAAAATGCAGCTTGTTGCAACTGCGGTGTACGTGACCACCTTAAGTCCTTTTTGGAGGATGCAATTCGCTGCAACAACTCACTGCACAAACCCAGGTGCGGCTTCGGGCTGCCATTTTCACCAGCAAATTCACTCAACTCAAACCAACCATACAAAGAAGTAAACATGAGACAACTGCAAATAATAACTAAAATGGCACTCGGGAGAGCGCATACCTCCACCAGGCTGAACAGTTTTACATTTTGTATTCCATTGACAGGCCAGATCTGCATCTGGACCTGAACCAAAATGGAATCAATTCTTCCTTGACACACGCCCAACCTGTCCCACCAAGTTTCATCCGAATCCGTTCATAACTTTTGAGAAATCCTGCTTACAAGACAAACGGACAGAGAAACAGGAGTGAGAACATAACCTCCATCCACCTTAGTGGCGGAGGTAATAAAAACACCGCTATTTATAAAATGCAAGTGAACCTTTCTCGCTGTGTAGTTTGTCTTTGTCTTGATTGTCAAGCAATCAATTGTCTTGATTGGTGAAGTGCAAGTCCTTTTATTTAAAAATGAAATTCAATGTTGATCTATGGCTCACGGACGAGCTTGTCCAGAAATCACTTGTTGGACAAGGACCTTATGAGACATCAGTGCTCTTGTACATTGTCAACAAGGACATTAGTCGTGAAATGAACAAGCACACACAGTGTCAGGGGTATGAACCTCCACGCAACAATGAGCAATCGGTTCAGATTCGAATGTCCAGCAACAATTCTCTCCACTTCGTTTTTCAGATCCTGGCACTTCTTCATTATTTAATTCCCCTGTTATTTAGGCCAAAGTCACTGGGTACTGACAGCTTTGTTAATAATTCTGTCTTTTCCTCTATATATCTGACCACTATTTCCAGTAACCTTGTTCTCTATGTCCAAGCTTGATGTGGTAGTGACATTGTAATTGACCACTATGTCCTCATTTTAATTGATTGTCCTGGTACGTGCTACCACGATGTTTCTGAGACTAGGATATTAAAAAAAAAATTGTTGATGTCCCAGTGGACAACTCTGCATACATTGTTGCGCCTTTTGTGTTGAGACAGTTCTTCTGACTCGAGTTGTTGTATTTTACAACCCGAGATCAAGTGAATATTTCCATTTCTACCTTGCAGAACCTGTACATGTCCAATTGACTCAATCTTGTTATTTTCTTCAAGCCGTTGGCCTCGTGTCCTTGATCTTGGGCAATTGTTTTAACGTGTTCTCCATCCCAGTAAAGCTGTCATCTTCTTAGCCACTCCAACGAGCCTTTCGTGTCTATCCCAAAATGTCCAAATTTTTGTCCCCCACCCCTCTGATGAGGTAGGAGACAAGGGCGGGGGGGGGGGATTAAAATGAGCTCCGACCGACTGACCAACTGATAAACCATCCATTTACCTTTACGTACGCAATATTTCAAAAACCGTTGAGCATTTAGCTTTCATATTGCAGATATCTATTCCTTATGGCATTATCTCAACCTCATTAGATCACGCCTGTGATTGACTGAATTCTGTTGCCATGACAACCATCTTGGTAATTTGGCTTGTGTATGCGATGTTTCAAAAATTGCTCAAGATTTCGCTTTCATATTACGCAGATCTATTCCTCATAACACCCAAGAGTAGCAGCTCCTTGTCCATCTTCAACTGTTCTTGTAAATATTTTTTGCATGGTGAGTTGGGGATATCCTTTTTTGCCTTGTTCTCTTCATGCTCATGTACAAATTGTATTTGATCATCTGTTGAGCATTTTACCCACATGGTCAATTGTACAATGCACCTGGTTGAACTCCATGAAGCTGCCACCTACTCCTTGTCGTGACACGTACAATCTCAATCTCAGGATACACTGGTTTTTGTCGAACATTTTGTGGATAATGGACATTTTCCTTGTTCTAGATATCTCTCCTATGTTTCAGTCCTCAGTTTCTTGGACATAAACTTTGTCAGTGTTTGTGGGTAAAGAACCTTCCGATGGCTGAGCACGAGAATGTTCTCAGCTGTTCACACTGTCATGACCAAATATTAACCACTCACCACCTTCTACATCGACACCCAAAGTGAATTGTCATTTAAAGGAGAAAATCGTTTGTTTATAGGATTAAGTCCAAGAGTCCTGTTAGTAATAGGATTCGGGAGCGAAGCGCCGCACTTTTCTAAGGTGGATGGTTTTGTTAACACTTTTTTTTTCTGCTGTGAGTGAACAGTGAGCGATTTAACCACAATATGATCCCACAGTTGTAATACATGGGTGTTAAAGGGGCTTAAATTTACTCGGCACTTCCCCTCGTAGGGAAAGTGCAGTTCAAATTGTTCTTTGATTCTTTGAGAAAAGAGCTTGAACCCCGAACATGAAGGCAGTTTTCCGGGCAGCCGTCACACGATGACTGACAAGGCCTTCAACATCATTAAATTGGCATTTCCGATGTCCCGGTGTGTCATCACAGACTCAGGGCAGGCACAGAACCACATTTTAAGTGTGTAATAAAGACGAGCCTTGTGATTATTGCAAAATATGGAAGGATACTTTGTGTGGATATGGCCTTTTGTATAACAAGGACACTCATTTTGAGGCTTCCACTTTTTTGTTTTTGTATACATTGTCGAGTCTCATATGACAGCTAACACACAACTCACAACAAGGGGGGGGGGCAGGAGACAAGAGGAGCAGGAGAGGGAAGGACAAAACACTTAACAGGAAGATGCACTGCTTCTGTCACCTGAATGGTTTTGTTTATCCGATTTGAAGGAAATGTTGTCTAATGATCAAGGAGACATGCTTACGCAAGCCTGCGAGACACTTGCTCACAAATGGTGACATTTCACGGTATGTCTGCTTCTTATGAAGAACTGCTAATTTCTTTCACCAATTATCACTAACTGGGCACGTTCGAAAGGCTCTTTCACAGTTTGGTGAAAACTCAATTTTTGTATCATTATCTGAGGTCAACAATTCCTCAGGTCACTTTAAAAGAAATTAGATGTCATCCTTTGAAACAACTTGAATTCTCGATGTATCATAAAACTTGCCTCCTTTTTAGGTTCAAAGTTCAGAACATTTCAGGGAGTCTATAAAGCATGAAATGTGCAAGGGCAAATGGGCCACAGTTCCAGCTGTGATTTATTTGATATCCTCATAAATGCGCAGGTATGTTCAATAAAGGTACAACGACCTGGCAACCACTTCAGCAGGAGTGCATTGGGTGTGTTGGGAAAGACTTTTGTGAAAACATTTGTGGAAAGGCTGTGCAGAATCAACTCTCTGATTGACTGACAACACACAGAAAGTACAAAATGGACAACAATAGATGTCTTTCCCTCAGTGGGATCTCTTTCATGTCAAACCCGACTTCACACAAATCTGATCGGTTGTTGCCTGTGCTTTCAGTTATTGTTAACCTGCCAACTGTCCCTTATGGCCTGTGTTTTATTTTAAGTATACAGAGTGGAAGAGCTAGGACACTGAACAGAGAAGGAAATAACAGGACAAAAGGAACAGCAGAAGGGGGCAGGGGAGGGAGGGGGGGGAACAACAGCAACAGTGAGTTGAAGGACAAAACCAAGGGAGATTTGGACAACCAGTGGATGTTGAGCGGAAGAGAGGTCAGGAAAGATGCATGGGGTGTACAGGATGGATTCAGAACAAAACTCTCAGCAAAGAGAAACTGGAATTTTGAAAGGAGGACGGCTTCAGGGTGGAGTTAACGAGGGTAGAAAAGATCATGGTTTTGGATTGGGGATGATCTGAGACGGTGGTGAACAGCTCTCTTGAAGAACTGGAGGGAAGAATGAGATTGAAGAGAGGTTACACATTTATTTGAGAGCTACATATTCATTAGTGTACAGGCTGAACAGTAGAATGATAATACATAGCCTTGTGGAGCACCAGTATTCAAGATTGATAACTTTGTTAAACTACCATTCACCTTCACCTGCTGAGGATGGTCTAGTATGAAACTGTCCACCCAGAGTAGGATATAGGAGTTCAGACGCAAGTCACTCAACACTTTCAGAAAGGTAAATGGTTGCATAGTGTTAAAGGCTGATGAGAAATCAATAAATAACACCTGAACATAGGTATCATTCTGGTCAAGGTGACTTGTGATTAGATGAAGCAAACTGAGCCATGTATAGTCGACACCAAATCTTGCTTTGTATGCAAATTGTAAAGGATCTGTAAAGTTGCACATTTTACTCGGTTCCTAGGAACATTAAATCTACCGTAAAAGTCACTCAATTCATTTGCAAATTTGGAATTGGGAACATTAATTGGCAATCTACCATCCTTCACCTTCTCATTCATGCCCATCCTATTTCTGAGTCCCCTCCAAGCGTGACGAGCATCAACATTGTGTAGTTCTTCAATCTTATCGCTGTACGATCATTTGCATTTGCCGTTGACAGCGCAGTACTTTCTTTGCCACCCTGAAGGCACAGTCATCCTTCTGCAGGAATTCTAGGATAGTGACATTTAGTCTGTGTAAGATGAACCCTGAGCCTTGGATAGGAATGACAAAATTGAACCACCAGACCTGCAACTTATCTGGGCTCTGGCCTAAAGTTGTAACCCAAATTTGGTAGCGTTCTGACTGGTGGGTCTGGAGAAGAAGATTTTTGAAGGAATTTACATGACCACCATTTTAATACACTTCCGATCATGTGGTCACCATGGCCTCTGCAATTTCATATCACGACCCTGTCCTCATGTTGTAACCCAAGTTTGGTAGCGTTCTGATTGGTGAGTCTGGAGAAGAAGATTTTTGAAGGAATTTACGCAACTGCCATTTTGATGTACTTTAAGTCACGTGACCGGAATGAGCTTTGAATCCCCATTACCAGTCAGGAGCAGAACGTCTCTGCCAAATCTCAGCTGGATCGGCCCAGCAGTTTGGCTAAATAAGTCGAAATAGGAGATGGATGGACAGACGGATGGACGGACGGTGCATGATGACAATACCTTTCCTGGAATTCCAATTCCACATAAGCTCAAAAATGATGTCAGTTCCACTGTACCTTAAACAATGTGAGGTTCAAGTTCATCTTTTATTTGTTGAACTACAAGAGGGACATTGAAGCACCAGGAAAATGAAAATGGAGACTAAACTTTGTCAAGAGAACCTATTGATGCCTTGGTTCAGAATTAGAAGCCGGTTTTTCATGGACTTGTAGAGTGAGCATTGAAACGCCTTGTTTGTCACAGGTCCGTGCTTGCCTCTCCGACAATTTCACTTTTGCATTTGTTCCTTGGAAGCAAATTAAAGCGAAACCATGACGACCATTTCCATTCCTGCAAAGAACAGTGATTAAGCAAGCAGTACAAAGAGTGTGTGGGAAAGAAAGAGAGTTGGACATGTTAAACAGAGCAGCCGTGACCACTGTGCATCTTAATGTCATGCCGTGTTCCCTTCATCCCATAAATCTCTGCTCTCTGTCTCTATGCAACTCATGCACACGAGGGAGAGAGAGAGAGAGAGAGAGAGAGAGAGAGAGAGAGAGAGAGAGAGAGAGAGAGAGAGAGAGAGAGAGAGAGAGAGAGAGAGAGAGAGAGAGAGAGAGAGAGAGAGAGAGAGAGATAGAGATAGAGATAGAGATAGAGATAGAGATAGAGATAGAGATAGAGATAGAGATAGAGATAGAGATAGAGATAGAGATATATTCATATTCATGGGGTTGTTCAGGTATACCCTCTGACTGTCCATCTTCTCGATTGTTTTATTGCTTGAGTTAACAGGATGTCTTCACTTGCACCACCTATCAGATATCATCGCGCAGTGTAAACTTCGATTACTTTTGTCGGTTGCTCCAGTGCTGCAGCTGCCAAACTGGAGGATTACAAAAAGCTCCAGTGCTCCTACAACTGACTTCGAATTTGAAAGTTCTTGCTGATGATCGAGTTATAAAATCTCACCAGCAAAATGAATAGTAACCGTGTTGCAGGTGCTCCATATCTCCTGGATGATGCCTCACCAACCCTCTTTATTTGTGCATTTTTCAACAGAAGTCTATTTTTGCTGATGTTACTGTTTGAAGCCATATTTCAGTTGTTGAATTGCTAATCTATCTTCCATACCACAAACTGATGACATGTATGATTTTTAATATATGTTTTTCAATGTGTGACCCCAGCTGCTGTCACAGTCGAGGTGGTTTTAATGCTGAAGTCTGTGAGCCTTTATTATCCTACATATATAGAATTATTTGCAGGTGACAGCATTGTTTTGTGGTAAGGTGCTCCCCATTGAGACTTCAACTGCATCCTCAACTGTTTACCGATTCAAAATGGCCTTTCCACCATTATGATGCGATCCCATTCAAACACAACATTCCATGAGTCCTTCGCAAACCCAGCTTGAATTATCTTCTTTGATGCTTGCCTTTTCCGTTTTTATGATTCAATTTAAAATTTCCACTTGGTCACCGCGAGGAACCCTCATGTGTACAGCATGCTCTGTAAAAAGCTGATTTAATTGGGAGTTTCATCACCACCAAGTACAGCTGCCAGGCAGGCAAGGATCAGGTCTGACGTTCCAACCGCCAAGTGATCTTGATCCGGGACTATGGAAGCATCGTGTGTCTGGTTTTAAGTAACCGTTTCCCATGAGGGTGGCATCATGTGACAGCAATATGCAGGTGGTCTGAATCCAATATTGGTTTTATCGTTGCTTCCGTTTCCTCTTGATTTCCTGATATGTCAGTTTTGTATTTTTGGAATTTACAAAGCAGGAAAGGAACACAGGAGTTCCAGGCATGGTTGAGGATGTAATGTCAGGAGAAAGCCTAGATATTGTGACCTCACCGGACCTAAAATTGTCTCATGTTTTGCAATGGAGTGCTTGTTAGACAATAATGTGACCTCACCAAACTGAAAAAGTCAATAAGGTTACTCATTCTTTATGTTGCCATGTTTTAAAAGCAATGCAACTTTCTCTGGTTGGCTCTGGCACTGCAAAAGCAGATGCAGCCTGGAATTCACAACACATAATCAACACCCACCAAGTCCAGCTGATTTATGACTGGGCATAGTCCACATGAATAGGCCTGGTCCATGTAACTTGGCCTGGTTTGTAGAATTAGGCAAAGTCTGTAGGAGTATGCTTGGTCTGCACAGGGCCGGAGGAAGACAGCCGAGAACCCTGGGTACTGAAACTGTAAAAGGCCCTCCTCCCTCCGGGTATTGACCAAAAAACTCCTAATCTATACCGATAAAAGGCAAAAATCTCCCTCTCTCTGTATGTGTTTTATGCATAGCCACATCTTTTAAGTTACAAACTCCAAACAAATACAACTTTCTGTGGGTTGGGGGGGGGTAACATAGGCTATCTGGCCATGACCTCATGCAGGCGGATCGTAAATTCTCTATCTAAATGTGTCCCGGCTGTGTAGCACCTCCTGGTAGTGGTGGCAGAGGGTATTGCAATTTCCAAATTTACCTTGGCAACAAAGTGTTACTTATTCATGTTTCTCTTCCCACGTAACGCCGGGTAAATCTGCTAGTTTCAAATAAAAGCCAGATTTATTGATTGGCAGATGTGCATGCCCCCCTCTTCCACTCCCCCCCCTTGTTGTACACAGCTCCAATACTACCTGCAGATGTGCAAGTAGCATTGTCGCTCTGTAGTTATTGGCAGATGTGCAGAATTAAATTTTATATTCATACTTTTTCATATAATTCCTTAAACAGTGCGAAGGAATTTCCAGGACATATCGCTGACTTAGAATTGCTATAATGTACTTCCAGCATGGCAGTTCGCTGATAAATGATGAATAAAAGTAAAGGCAAACAAAGGTAAAGCTTGAGGGCCTCCCGAAGATGAAGGGCACCCAGCTTGTTCTCCTCAGGCACCATTGTTAATCCGGGCCTGGGTCTGCAGGACTATGCTTGGTCTGTAGGACAATACCTGCTCTGTAGGACTCGGCCTCTTGGTTTATAGGACAAGGTCTGTTCTACATGAAGGTTTAAAGTAACCAATATCAATGGACCTGGTCCATGTGACTAGGCCTCGTCTGGAGGATTAGGCATCATGGTCTATAGGACGAGCCCTTGTCTTTTCGACTCGGCCTGTTCTACATGAAGGGATTAGTTTGATATGAATGGGCCTGATGTATATGACTTGTTATGATATACAGCATCGAAATACGCCTGGTTTATATGAATAGGCTCACCCGGTTCTTGATTAAGCCTGACTCGTGGTTACGAGTATGAATAAATATTCACAATACCAGATGCAATCGATACAGTAGTGAGGAACATCACATGAACTACAACAAACATTGCTCGTTGAACAAGTACACGAAAGGTACGCCTCTCAAAATGTCACCGAAACATTGGGAAAAATACTCCGATTCACATTTATAATAAAATTCACATTCTGACAGCTTTCTCGAAATTGTATGACAAGAGCTGCTTGCAGTTCCTTGATGATTATAGAAATAAAGCTCTGTTAAGACAGGAAGTGGCGTATTTCCTCGAGTCGCAAAAACACATCTTGTTAACTCGCACGAAAGAAGAAATGACAGGAAAGAAGGTTGACAGAGGTTATGTTTTCACCCATGTCTGTCTGTTTGTCTGTCTGTGAGCAGGATATCTCAAATCGTTGTGGATGGATTCGGACGAAATTTTTGTGGACACGTTGGGTGTGTGACAAGGATAAATTTATTAGATTTTGGTGAAGATCCAGATCTGGATCCAGCGACGAGAATTTTTAAATGATTCTTCACCAATGAGAGATGGGCCAAAATTATATATCGCACGATATTTTAAAAAGTTGTGGACTAGTTCTAAGAAAACTTTGTGGATGATTTGGGTCGGTGACAAGAACAAGCCAATCAGATTTTGCTTCAGGTCTGGATCCAGATCCGGCCTATCAGTGGGATGCAAAACGTAAACTGTTCAGCCTGGCGGAGGTATGTACTTTACCGAGTGCTGTTCTATTTATCAAATGTCTTTTCCTTGGCAGAAAGACTTGCAGTGAGAGATGACTAATCAATTGATGTTGCAAAAATCCAACAATGTTAATTCACTCACTGATAGTCAGACTCGATAATTGAGACTCGATCGTCGTTGGCAACACAAGTCGAGACTTAGTTCTTGATAGTCGTCTCGACTCTCGAGCGATGGAAGCATGTCCTGCCTCATTCCATTGCAATGAAGGACCTTTTGTGTGAAAAAGTGTTTCACGAAGATAATTATTTGGGGGAAGCTCATTCATCCATTGAATCGTTTAACTGGCACAGAAATTGGCAAAGTGAAATTAATGTCTTGTGAGTTTATTATACAATTTGTCCAATACACCGATTAGAAAGAGCTTGTGTTTTGCTTAATAAGCAAACTCACAAATTGCGTTTATTCTTCACAAAATGCGTGACACATTGTTACGAAAATGTGAATTTGTCGATGGTTGATAATGTAATTATTGTTTTGGGGATTTGGTACTTCCATGATTATTATTGTTTTGTAATATAATTGTTTAGTATTTGTAATAATGGTTAACTGAAGAGGTGAGAAATAGGAATGAAGTTGATAATTTTTTTTTAAATGGCAGTTAACTAGCAACGCCCCATGGGTCAAAATCGGTCATCGTCGTTGGATGGTGCTGCTGCTTCGCTGGTCAGTGGAGTCGGACAGGAGAAGGCCATGGTGGCCATGGTTAACCATCTGATCGGCCCTTGAGAGACTGGGCATGCAGCTATAAAATGCGTGAATTAGACCGAGAGAGAGAGAGAGAGAGAGAGAGAGAGAGAGAGAGAGAGAGAGAGAGAGAGAGAGAGAGAGAGAGAGAGAGAGAGAGAGAGAGAGAGAGAGAGAGAGAATGTGATCAGACAGACATAGCAAGACAGAAGAGATGACAGTAAAGTTCAAACAGAGAGCCAATGATGAAGCTGCTGTGATCTCTTCGCTGTTCCACTTGGGGTGGTTTCCCCCTTTGAAACAATGAATTATTGGAGAATCGGTGTCTATCGGGGCTCCAGCATGAGTGGAACATGGCTGGCCAGAGTAAGTTTTGTTGGGTTTGCAATCTTTCTACAAGGTTTGTGAGCTCATCTCAGGCTATTCAGCGTGGTGCTCATCACGCAGGCAAGAGTGATTCTCCATGGCAAGACTAACACCAAAATCCAAACAGATACACTTGCACAGAGACAAAAGATTCTGCATGGTGATACGGCTTTGTGAATCCAAACCAGGATGTCTTGGACATGAGCAAAATAAAGCGCAGTTCCATTACATCACTGCATTACACACAACTTAAAACATCTACTTCTGCTCCTGCTTTCTCCTCCACTTCTTCATTATAAGTCGTTGCAACTGCCTTTACTGCACAGTGCTTCATCAAGATGACCGTAGGCTACTCCATTGGAAGTTAGAGTTGCAACCTCGACCTAGAGGGGGTACTGCATCAGCGGCACTGCCATGCTCCCAGCACTGATGCAAACCAGCAGTCCCGTACTGCACAATAATTTAATGGTAATGGCCAAATTTACGAGTAAATGATGGTATTTGTACACGTTGAAGGTGAGGTAGAAGTGGCCATTTTTCAGAGAAGGGAATATTGGTTTAAAGATGGTCATCAGGAGCGAGTGTGACCTCTGGGGTAATAAATGTTAGTTATGTAGAGGGTACGTTGGGCAGGCAGGACCCTTCTGTGCTTCGCTTAAACAGGTCGATCTTTGTGGACCTTGTTTACCCACAAAGAAACAAATACAGTATGTTCATTTCCATCACTTCTGGAAGTACCTTTAACCTTTTTCCAAACTTTCACTCTTATTTAGTCGACCTTCAATTGACATGCATTTGTGTTTGTGGATAAAATCAGTAAATGTGTGACTTTGAGAAAATCTATTTTATTTGTTTCATTTGATTGTTCATGTCCAAGTAATGTCAAATGCTGAACTAACATTCGGCCCGAAATATTCATAATTTGATTGTTTAATGTGAACTAATGTAAAAAAATTTTTTTACAATTAAAGTAACGTAAACATTTTACAAGTTTACAGACCAATTCCTACTGTTGCTTCTTCGACATATACATATATATATATATATATATATATATATATATATATATATATATATATATATATATATATATATATATATATATATATATATACACACACATATATACATATTTTTATATAAATATATATGTGTATTGTGTATACATATGTATTTATATACATATGCTTTTATATAAATAAATATGTGTATACATATGTATTTATATACATATGTTTTTCAATAAATATATATGTGTATTGTGTATACATATATATTTATATACATATGCTTTTATATAAATAAATATGTGTATACATATGTATTTATATACATATGTTTTTCTATGAATATATATGTGTATACATATGTATTTATATACATATGTTTTTATATAAATATATATGTGTATTGTGTATACATATGTATTTATATACATATGCTTTTATATAAATAAATATGTGTATACATATGTATTTATATACATATGTTTTTCAATAAATATATATGTGTATTGTGTATACATATATATTTATATACATATGCTTTTATATAAATAAATATGTGTATACATATGTATTTATATACATATGTTTTTATATGAATATATGTGTATACATATGTATTTATATACATATGCTTTTATATAAATAAATATGTGTATACATATGTATTTATATACATATGTGTTTCTGTAAATATATATGTGTATACATATGTATTTATATACATGTGTTTTTATATAAATATATATGTTTAAACATATTTATTTATATACATATGTTTTTGTTTAAATATATATGTGGATACATATGTATTTATATACATGTTTTTATATAAATATAGATGTCTATACATATGTATTTATATACATATGTTTTCATATAAATATATATGTGTATACATATATAAATATATATGTGTATACAAACCTGGTGTTGGCGCAGTGGTTAGGGCAGTGGCTTGGGATCCAAAAAGGTCCTGAGTTCAAGCCCCGTTGGACCACTGAATTAATACACCAGGGGGTTGACTCAGCCTGTCATCCTTCCGAGGTCGGCGAAATGAGTACCAGTGTACTGGGCCGGTGTATACCCCGGTTAAAATAGGTGTATCATATCCCTGTGTCGTAAGAAGCGACCAGGGTTGCGTCAGGAAGGGCATCCGGCGTAAAACATGTGCCAAATCACTATGCGGATCATACGGATGATCCGCTGTGGCGACCACTAACGGGAGCAGCCGAAAGAAGAAGAAGAATATATATGTGTATACATATGTATTTATATACATATGTTTTTCAATAAATATATATGTGTGTACATATGTATTTATATACATATGTTTTTCAATAAATATATATGTGTATACATATGTATTTATATACATATGTGTTTCTATAAATATATATGTGTATACATATGTATTTATATACATATGTTTTTATATATATATATATATATATATATATATATATATATATATATATATATATATATATATATATATATGTATACATATGTATTTATATACATATGTTTTTATACACACATATATATACACACACACAGACACAAACATACACATATATATATATATATATATATATATATATATATATATATATATATATATATATATATAAATAATACATATATATATATATATAAATAAATATATATATATATATATATATATATATATATATATATATATATATATATATATATATATATATATATATATATATATATATATATATATATATATATAGTCATGCGCCACTCAATGACGGGGATACGTCCTGAGAAATGTGTCGTTAAGCGATTTTGTCATTGTGCGAACATCATAGAGTGTACTTACACAAACCTAGATGGTATAGCCTACTACACACCTCGGCTATATGTTGTAGCCTATTGCTCCTAGCCTACAAACCTGTACAACATGTTACTGTACTGAATAGTGCAGGCAATTGTAACACAATGGTAAGTATTTGTATATCTAAACATAGAAAATGTACAGTATAAACTACGGTATAAAAGTACACCTGAAAAGGGCTCTTCTCATGAATGGAGCTTGCAGGACTGGAAGTTGCTCTGGGTGAGTGAATGAGTAAGTGGTGAGTGAATGTGAAAGCATAGGACATTACTGTACACTACTGCAGATTTTATAAACACTGTACACTTAGGCGACACTAAATTTATTTTTAAAAATTTATTTCTTCAAGAATAAATTAACCTTAGCTTACTGTAACTATTTTACTTTATAAACTTTAAAAAAATAACTTTTTGATGAGCGCTTTGGGGCCATGATGAACAAAACAACACGAGATTAAATCAAGCACACAGAAAAATGATTCAATCAAGAGACGCGGTCAACACGAGATGTATGAGGCTGCTGCGTAAGCATAACACGGCATACTGTTTTACAGTAAACTTTTTTTTATAAGTAGAAAGAGTACACTCTAAAATAACGATTAAAAGTTCAGTATAGTAAATACATTAACCAGTAACATAATTGTTTATTATCATTATCAAGTATTATGTACTGTACATAATTGTATGTGCTATACTGTACTTTTATATGACTGGCAGCACTGCGACATCATTAGGCGATAGGAATTTTTCAGCTCCATCATAATCTTATGGGACCACCATCGTATATGCGGCAGTGATCGACCGAAACGTCTTAATGCGGGGCATGACTGTTTATGTATATACTAGTAAAGGTGCCCGTCTTCGACGGGCATCACTGGCAACATATGGTAAAAGACAGATAGCATGAATGTATTTTAAACAATATATTATATCATTTTTATCCATTGATTATCATTCAGGTTTTCCACTTCGATGACATTACCACGTAGTTTAGTGACTACACAACGTGTACCATTCGTGAGTTCCGGAGGATCCATAGAGCGCATTAAAATTACAGGGCACCCTACTTTAAAGTGATCCAAAAGGCTGGATCAGTTTCGTCTACATATTCATATCTTGTAGATTTTAGCTGGTCAGAAAGTCATGGTTTTGTGAAGAAACTACGGCACATGGAAAGTGCAAATTAGTCAGGTATGAACTCAACTGTTTTCTCCCCAAATGGAGCGTGATTCTATGAGTTGAACTCATCTTAGTGGTCCTCTAAAAAATGGGAAACATTTTTATTTCTTTTTTTGTGCAATAATTCCTCCCATTTTGCAAATGGAGAACATGAACTGTTTAACTACCATAATCATCAAAACGAATTTTGAGGGGCCTCTTCAGGAAGACAATAATATCATTACTATATATGTCAAAGCTTGTTTCATTTCATGCAGTAACAAAAACTGATGGTGGAACAAAAAAAGGGGCATGCTGAAATATTAATATAGATATATAATGTATTTTTACGAAAAGCATGGTGAGGCGGTGAAGCCGTGAGTCAGTCTGGGTAGCCATGAAGACTGTATGACTATTAATCATGTTCTGTTTGAAGCTTGATTCCCCAAGACCCTAAAGACCAAAAAGACCTAAAAGATCCCAAAGACCCAAAAAGACCCTGAAGACCCAAAAGACCCCTAAGACCCTTTTGACCGCTTGGACCTTAATACCATTTATACCCCTTACACCCTTCAGACAGACGAGACAGCTTAGACCATTGAGCATTTGGACCTTCTTATATCACAAATGAAATTTCAAATAAATATATCACCAATATTGCAAATAAATTTGTAGAAAAGAAATGTTTGTATTATGATTGGTGTAAATCATGTCAACCTAGCAAATCTGTAACGTCAATCTCTGCAGCGACGTGTGGAGAGGCGAGTGTAGTGAGCCGATCCACGCTAGTATAATATAAAAACCTCACTCTCGATTTATGTTAGTGCTTGTTCTTTTCTTCTTCACTCTGACTTCAAAATGCTTTTCTGAAGGTGTGTGTGTGTGTTCACTCTGAAAAAAGAACACCTCGTGTGGTACTATTAGCCTAAATCCTATTGGCCTAATTGGTGTTCCCATCTAGGCACCTCGCTCATAATGAGGGGATCCCACATACTTTGTTGATAATGTCCATTTCTCACCGAATGTCTTTGTAATCGGTGTAAAAGTCCCTTCATGTCCACTTCGGTGCTTGTCTTGCATCCAACACGAGTGCATGTTCAAGCTCCTCCAGAGCCCTGGACATGGGACAAAGTTCCCATCAATAATGTTCCAGTGATATGGGAACGGCAGAATGACCAGGTCATTCCCTAAATGATTAGTCAAAACATTTTTTTAGTGAAAGAGGCAAGATTATTTTGCATCGACCCCTCAGACAGGTTGACGAAGTATTCTGACGACTGGAAGAGTTACCAAAATGATCAACATTGAGACGATTAATTCGAACTTGTTTTACTATGATTGTCACATTATTGACTCTAAAAATTTAAGGAGTAGCACCATGTACTAATTGCGGTTTGCACTCCGTGTGCAGGTGACGGTAACCGACACAGGGACTCCTCCACTAAGGTCAGTGCTGCACCTGCTGGTGCACGTGCAGGATGTGAACGACAACAATCCCTCTTTCCCCGAGCGAAGCTACAAAGTGTCGTTACCTGCACATGAGAGATCACTGCGGAGAGAGCTGTTGTTCCGCGTGTTCGCGAGCGATGCTGACGAGGGGCCGAACGCGGAGCTGTCGTACAGCATCGAGGAAGGCAATGATGAAGGGAAATTCTTCATCGAGCCCACAACAGGCCGCGTCTCCAGCAAGGAAGCCTTCGCTGTGGGAGAGTACAACATCCTAACGGTACATCATAATCACGTGTTACTGATTTCTGTGTTTTGAGGCAGAATGCAGTTGATGTTTGTCACTCGCATTGTGATACTTGGATGATGATGGAAACAGATGATCCCGCTTCTGCCGGAATTTTCATCCAAATCGAAAACGGTTTCAATGCAATTTGTGTGTTTACATAACGTCGGGTGAAGGTGGATGCTCATGGCGTTTCAGAGGCATTTCCTGGTGGTTTGTTGGTGAGAGTAACAGGAGAGTGTGTGTTGGGGAATGTGAATGTTTGGTGGTGTGTGAGAGGTGTTTCCTGGGGGTTTGTTGGTGGTGTGTGATTGGTGTTTTCTGATGGTTTTGTGTTGAGAGTAACAGGAGTGTGTGTGTGTGTGTGTGTGTGTGTGTGTGTGTGTGTGTGTGTGTGTGTGTGTGTGTGTGTGTGTGTGTGTGTGTGTGTGTGTGTGTGTGTTGGAGAAGGTGAATGCTCGGTGGTGTGTGATTGGTGTTTTCTGATGGTTTGTTCGTTAGAGTAACAGGAGTGTGTGTGTGTGTGTGTGTGTGTGTGTGTGTGTGTGTGTGTGTGTGTGTGTGTGTGTGTGTGTGTGTGTGTGTGTGTGTGTGTGTGTGGTGGAGAAGGTGAATGCTCGGTGGTGTGTGATTGGTGTTTTCTGGTGGGTTGTTGGTGAGAGTAACAGGAGTGTGTGTGTTGAGTAGGGTGAATGCTCGGTGGTGTGTGAGAGGTGTTTCCT
This sequence comes from Eptatretus burgeri, assembly GCF_056783735.1. Classification (NCBI taxonomy): domain Eukaryota; kingdom Metazoa; phylum Chordata; class Myxini; order Myxiniformes; family Myxinidae; genus Eptatretus; species Eptatretus burgeri. The sequence goes on along the minus strand of NC_140973.1, from coordinate 51,517,469 downwards.
GGGGGTTTGTTGGTGCGAGTAACATCACACAAACACACACACACACGTCTTTTTTTTCTCTGTGTGTGTGCATGCTCGATGAAATATCAGTTCCATTGAGAATGAATGAAACAGACAGTGGGCCCGCTCTCAGTATGGAGGAGATGGACGGACAAACTGACAAACGGACTGACCGATACACAGTGACATTTATTAGTATAGAGAGGAGAAGTGCTTTTAATTTGTAGGTTTGATTGTTTGTCATCGATGCATTCCGAAACCGCTGGATATGAGTTCAGAACTTGTGGTTGTGCTCGTGGTGTGCCTAGGAAGGCTTCAAGTGACAGCAAGATTTCACAGTCCCTCCCCGAGGATCAGGGTGGTTGGGGGGATGAGGAGGAAGGAAGGGGGGAAGGAAGGGGGAAGGAGGGGGTACTCAACTTATGTATGTAAATGTGTGTTGTATAGCTCCTCTCCTGGTGTGACAGGGTATTACAAGTCAAATTAAAATACCCTAATTATTTATTTGAAAATCATGCACATCACGTGGTGGGGGGAATTCTTATACTATAACATCATACTGTTTGTCTGTTTGTCTGTTTGTTTGTTTCAATCCTTTGCACTCCTGAACCACTAGCTGGTATGAGTTGAAAATTGGTGGTTGCAGCCAGGGTGTGTACAGCTGTATTTGAGAGGTTTAAAAAAAAAATCATAGTCGTGGGGGTTCAGGGTGGGGGTTCAGTGTGGGGGGGGGGGAGAACCACAATTCTCTCTGTGTAAATGTGTATCGTATTGTACCACCTTATGGAAGCCGCTATTACAAGTCATAATAAAACACTCCAGAACTTCCGGTTCCGGTTTTGAGCGGCAAGAGGTCTCCTTCGGGGCTCCCTGCTGACATTCTCAAAGTTAAGTTCCGGTTGTTATTTGTCCCGTTTTAACTGTTTAATTTTCTCACCTACATGTTAATGTGTGTTCCTAGTTCGGTTTTGTTTCAAAAATCGTGCTATTTTGTGAGTATTTATGTCGACGTTCTCACCTGGTGTTTGAGGCCTAGTCCTAGGCTTGAAGCCTACCGGTTCCACTTGGTGTTCGATCGTTTTTTTTTTTTTGTTTGTTTGTTTTTTCTCCCCATTACCTTCAATTTCTATCCTCCCCATTACCTTCAATTTTCATCCTCCCCACTTTCCAAATATCCCCCATTCTCCCAACTAATCTCTTTCTTATCTCAAAAAAAAAAAAAAAAAAAAAAAAAAAAAAACCCAACAACAACAACAACAACCTTCTCCCGATTCTGCTACTTCTTCCTCTTAACTTCCTCCTCGTCTTCCTCGATTTCTTTTTTTTTTTTACACTTCCATGACCTAATCTGTTGAACTCTCTCATACATTAATATTAACAACAAAAACGATCTTATAATGCTTCATCTTCCTCTCTCACACATGTGGTACTCTTTACTGTTTCACAATGCACTACTCTTCTGCTATTTTAACAGACTGCTCTCATTTCGACCTCTCCTTCATTCCTTGCCTAAAAAATCCAACTATTACAGCGCTTCTAGGCTCCATGCTCTGAATTCGCCTACATTGCATCCATCAAGAATTGTGTTAAATCGTACCTCTGACCTAAAACTTTTAAAAACCACAGTTTGCCATGGATGCTCGCTTTCCATCAACCATTCTTTTTCCAACTTCAGTGCCAACTCACCCCCTCACCCCTCACTCTCACTCTCCAAAGCAACCATCCCACTCTTCTCCCTCCAAGCCTCCCTCTCACCTCTTTCAAAAATTCCCCCTCACCTTTCTCCCACCTTTCATCCCCCCTCACTCTTCCTTCTCTAAGTTGCCCCCCTCTCATCCACCAACCTGCCTCCCTCCACTGCCCTCTCACCTCCATCTCTTCACTCCACCTCCTCAAATCCTCAACTGCCATCTTCCTTGTCTCTTGTCCCCCCTCTCTCACAGCACCACAGAGCCTTTTCTCCTCCTCATTCGGCCCCCTCTCGCTATTCTGCAATGCCCCACACTCCTTCAGCAACCCTCCTTACCTCCCCCCCTCGTCCCTCGTCCGACCCTCCCCCGCCCCCTCCACCTCCTGCACCAAAAGCCTCCTCCCCTACCTCTTCATTAAAAGTGTGGACCTCAAATATCCGGGGCCTTCGCTCAAACCTTTCAGATCTTTCCATGCAGGTTGCCACTGACAAACCAGACATTATCTGCCTAACAGAAACTTTCCTCTCCCAAGACGTGTCTGACTCCCAAGTATCTCTCCCTGGTTACTCCCTCTTACGGTATGACAGACCTGAGCCTCGTCCTGGTGGAGGTGTTGCTCTCTTCATCAAAGACTCTATTCCTCACTCTCCCTGCACTGCTCTCACTCCCCACACCCCCCAGGAATACCTCTGGCTTCGGCTTCCCCTCCACTCCCACCTCATGTTTATATGTGTACTGTACCGTCCACCGAACAGTGATGACTCCATCTACACCTCACTCTCCGAGCGTGGACCATCTTCTATCTTCTCATCCAAACTCTCTCTTCCTCTTATGTGGCGACTTCAATTGTCATCACGCCAGTTGGCTAGGTGTGGGTACCTCTCTCACCTGCCATGGGACATCAACAAAAGCTTTCTGTGACTCATTGGGACTGACTCAATCGGTCAACTTCCCGACCCGGATCTCAACCAATGGTACTCCATCTCTTCTGGATCTGATTTTGACAAATTTCCCTGACAATATCTGCTGCTCTTCCTTCGCTCCAATTGGTTCTTCTGACCACGTCCTTATTAAAGTGGACATCTCTCTGGCTGTTATCAGAGAACCACCTCACCGCCGTCGAGTCTGGCATTTCACTCAAGCCGACTGGCAGGGTCTCCAAGCAGCCATCAAACTTACAGACTGGTCTCCTATCACTACTTTCTCAAACATCAACTCATCCTGGGAATTCTTCCAAAGAAACTTGCTCTCCCTCATGCACAGATTTATCCCCTCTCGTGTTCAGTTGTCTTACCCTTCCTCCCGCCCTTGGTTTACTGAAGCTTGTGGCGAGGCAGTTGTCCTGAAACAACTTGCCTTTGCCTCATGGAAAGCAAACCCAACTGAGGGCAATCTCAGTTCTTTCCACAAAGCTCGGAACAAGTGTGTAGCTACCCTCAGGAGAGCCAGAAAACAACATCTTTCTCATCTCAAGTCTGAACTCTCAAACCTCTCTCCCTCCTCAAAATCCTGGTGGCGTTTAATCAAATCTGTTTCTGGTGTATGTTCCCCCTCCATCCCCTCCCTTACCTCAAATGGCCGCACTGCTGATTCCACACGTGATAAAGCTGAATGTCTAAACTCGGTGTTTGCAGCTAAATCTTGTGTCCCAAACCCATCACTATCTCTACCCACTTTACCCAGTCGCACCCAACTGTCCCTGGACTCTGTATCCTTTTCTCCTGACAAGGTGGAGAGCTTGCTTTCAAACCTCGAGTCAGATTCTGCAACCGGTCCAGACGGCATCAGCCCACGTGTCCTCAAAGCCTGCTCTTCTGCTCTTGCTCACCCTCTCTCTGTTCTATTCACCCTCTCATTTTCCCAAGGTCATCTGCCATGTGCTTGGAAATCTGCTAACATCACTGCCCTGCATAAAAAAGGTGCAAAAACAGATCCCTGTAACTATAGACCAATCCAGCCTTCTCCCAATCATCAGCAAGGATATGGAGTGCATCATCGCTCCAGACATGAAATCCTTCCTCTTCTCCAATGGCTTGATTTCCAATCATCAATTTGGTTTCAGACCAGGTCACTCTACCCTAGATATGCTGCTACTGCTCTCCCATCAATGGATGGAGGTCCTCAATGCCAGACAGGAAATCCGAGCCGTATCCCTGGACATATCACGTGCTTTTGACACAGTCTGGCACCCTGCCCTACTCACCAAACTCTCTGCCCATGGTATTCAAGGCCATCTCCACTCATGGCTCGCAGACTTCCTCTCCTGTCGCAGTCAACGTGTGGCCCTAAATGAGTTCTTTCATCCCCTCTTCCTGTGCAGGCTGGAGTTCCTCAAGGTAGCGTTCTGGGCCCTGTTCTTTTTCTGGTTTTCATCAATGATCTCTCGGACTCTCTGGAAAATCCTCTATTTCTCTTTGCCGATGACTCAACCCTCTGCCGTACCATCTGTCATCCCTCAGACCGGCAAGCAGCAGCTTCTTCGCTCACTGCAGATCTGGATAAAATCACAAACTGGTCCAACACGTGGAACATGTCTTTCAATCCAGACAAATCTCACACTCTCACTATGTCTCTTCGAAAGGACCGTTTACAAAACCCCCATCCACTTTCTCAACAATCCTCTGGAAGAAGTCTTTTCTTTCAAGCTTCTGGGTCTCACTATCTGCCATGACCTTTCCTGGGAAAGTCACATTTCCAACCTTGCCTCAAAAGCCAGTCGCCGACTGGGAATCCTCCGTCGTGCAAAGTCCTTCCTCGGCCCTCTTGAGCTCCTGACCACTTACAAAGCTTTTGTCCGTAGCCTGATGGAGTACTGCTCTCCCCTCTGGGCTGGTGCTCCTGCCTCCCCACCTTTCTCGACTTCACGCTGTCGAAACCAGGGCTTTTAAGATCATTGGCATCTCCCGCAATGAAGCTGAGTCTTTGGGCCTCTCACTCAATCACCGCAGGTTGGTCGGTGGTCTTTCTGTCTTCTACCGACTCCTCTCCAGCCTTGCCCCCCTGCTCTCTCTGCGATTTGTCCCAACCACATTTCCACAGGGCGCTCAAGGTCCGCCAACAACCCCCTTCTGGTAAAACTACCAAAATCACGAATCACTGCTCATCTTCACTCTTTCATTCCTCTTTTTTCCCGCCTTTGGAATAAACTTCCTCACTCTATTCTTTCCCATTCTTCCCTTCCGGCTTTCAAAACAGCTGTTCACCACCACCTCTTATCTTCCCCCTCCAAATCCTCGATCTTTTCTACCCCCGATAATCCACCCAAGCCCACTTCCTTCAATTCTCCTGCTTTCCTTCCTGAAAGTCCCTTTAATGTCCATCTTCCCCTCGCCATGTTCCCCGTCCCATCCCCATCCCTCTCCCTTCCACAGTTCACCTGTGTCTGTTCCCCAATGTTTTGTCCCTTCCACTCCCGCCCCTCTTGTCTCATGCCTCCTTGCTGTGAGTTGTGTGTTAGCTCTCATACGAGCCTCGACCAAGGTATACAAAAAAAAAAAAAAAAAAAAAAAAAAAAAAAAAAAAGAAGTCATAAAAGTGGGGGAATTAACGCGTCCATAAGGATGGGTTCTTTGCTCGTTTCTATATCACACAATGAAAGTTCTTTGATTTCTATTCAAATTTTAATGCAATATTCAATGCAGAATTGAACGGACATTTTTTTTTCAATTTAATTGTATTTTCATTCGAAAACTTCATTATGAAATACTTTTCTATTCGTAAATAGAGTCTTTGGCCAGGATGAAAGAAAGGTGAAAGAAAGGTTAATGAGAGCCGTGCAAACACCTCCCTGCTATACGCCTTCGTTTTTGTTCTTGCAATGCAAATGGTATTCTTTCACAACGTGATGACCTTTTTCACAATCGATGCTAAATTACCAAAACGAACCCGTGGTCTTCTCTACAACTCGTTCTGGATACACTGATGTTTGTCTGCTCACCGCTTCTCATTCCACGTCCACCCTCCGAAAGCACATTGATGGAAGCTAACAGCTTCGAGCCCTTTGAGAGTTGGAATAAGTCCATTTGTTTGAGATGTATTGGAAATGCGGAAAGTGCAGCGTGCCACGTCCACCTGTGCATGCAAGTTTGCGCTGGTGGAGCCGTAGCTTTGGTTCTGGTGGAATTTTCTCCTGCGCGAGCTCCTTGCTGTGAACTGCCAGCAGCCATTTGTCACTGCCAAGGCTGCTGTGTTCGTCCCCGGAGGCTTTTAAACATGACTTGCAGTCTGAAATTTGTAATAACTTCGAGTTTGAACTCTCGAGATCCCAGCCTGTGCTTCCATGAACCCCCCCCCTCCTCCTCCTTCCACATATAAACCTGCTCTGGTCCCTTTGTGGTG
>NC_140973.1:51423940-51508940 GCF_056783735.1 Eptatretus burgeri | reverse complement strand
AGGTAACGTCCGATATGGTGACTGACAGACATTTGATTTTTTTTTAATGAAATATCTTTTTCGACCTTCTTCCTGTTTCCTCTCCGCCCTTTCTCTTGTAAATCGTTTCAAGCTGTCTCCTTATTTAATTGCCAAATTATAGGAGTTTAGTCTTTAAATGTATCGGCACGGAATGACGTCACGTGCAAAGTGCCGTATTATAGGATTATACCGCGCATTATGATTTATCCTTCATGCTGAGTCAGATTACAGTTCGTGCTATGACCCGGATTCTCGAATTTCTCCTTTTACCTCCCGGGCCATTCTGTGAACAGAAGGTAACACGGATAACCGATTTGATATTCTGAGAAACACCCATGCAGCCACTATCAGAGTGGCCCAGGCCTTGGATACGGAGAAGACTTCTGTGTGCAACTTGACCATAAGTGCATCAGATGGTACGAGTACGGCAACGGCAACGGTGAGTACACACGGCCATTTGGAACAAACATGTGAATCACTTGAACTTATTATCCCTAAAGATTTCCACTTCGTGTCGTATTTCGTAGGCCTATTATTTTACTGGCTGGATTTAGTAGTATAATGCTTGGTTGAGTTATTGTCAGTCCACGGTTCAGTCCAAATTGAGTACTTTATCAAAATCAGTCGCATTAAAAAAAAAATTAAACATTTAAAGTATCACCTTCATCAATTTGGAGCCATTATGACGTATTCATTGAAGGGTGAACATTGATCATTTTCCTGGGAGGGAGTTTGACCATCCGTGTCATTTTACCCACGTGCCTGGAAACCCTCGCAGTTTGTGACTTTTCGTGTCACGGCCTTTCCCGTTGCTGAGAGCTCAGAGCTGGGCAGGTAGACCATCATCAGCATTGGGTTAAATGCCAATCCTAGTCTGGGATAAGGTACTCTACAGTTGGCTTGAATCAACATTTATGGCCGTCTTCAGCAATGGATTTGTGTAAACTGGAACAGCAGACATTGTCTTGTGAACTTTTCTGCCGCAATCAAGAAAATGCTCGAATGAAACAAAATGGTTCATTCTTGAAAACTACTGCTTTCATGGGAAAAGAGTAACAACGATGATGAGTTTTTCCAATTTTATCTACTGGTTATTTATCTGTTTGAAACCTCATTTCGCTTTTAATTGCCGTGCTTCCAATATCTTTCAGAAACCATTTTTTGTGTTCTACTTCACTTGTCTGGTTTTTTTTTTTTTTTGGCCTTTATTTTCCTGGTTGTGTTCATGACTCTACATGTGCTCCTTGAGATCGTCACGTGTACATGGAATCAATAAAAAGCACAAACACAATATTTTGTGGTGCAATTGTTTGTTCGGGTGCCCTGACAAACAATGTGCATCTTTTAGACTTTGGACTGATTTGCATGAGATGTGAGCAATCCTCTTTTGCTCACGTCCTCTTCCTTCTCCATATGGATGACTGTAACTCACTGTTTGCAGGTGACCTTTCTCTTCTTTCAAGCCCATTCAACTTGTACAGCCTAGAGCAGCCAGGCTTGTAGTTCAAGTGAGAAAATCTGATCATATCACTCCAATCCAAAAGACTTCACTGCCTTTAATTAACTTCCTTAAAATTCTTCTCAGGCTTCCAGTAGCTTCCCGAAGACTTCACTGTCTTCCAGTAGCTTCCTAAAGACTCTTCACAGGCTTCCAGTAGCTTATTTAAGACTCTTCCCTGGCTTCCATTTGTTTCCTTATGACTCTTCACTGGCTTCCATTGGCTTCCTTATGACTTCACTGGATAACAATGTGTCAACACCTTGAAGCATTGACTTTAACATATTGTTGATAACTTGTAAAGCTAAAAGGAAACTTGTTCCTTCCTGTATTTCCCATTTAATTACACCTTACATACCAACAAGAAAGCTAGAGCAGGAATTTCCCAGTAATCCCTCGCACGATGATTGATCTTTGGTGATTGGACATTCTGTCGATATGCTCCTAAACTTGGGAATCCATTGCCTTTTAGGATCCACACAGATTCCTTAATTAGGGCTTTTAAATCTCTCTTCAAATCCCATTGTTTTAAACTTGCCTTTTGTGAATTTAATTTTTCTGTTTAAGATCCTATATTTTTATATGTTCTCATTGATCAGGTATTACGTGGAGGAGGTATGTGCTCTACCGAGTGCCCTTCTAGTTTATCTCTGTTTTTCTTTCTTTACAAGCAGATACTTGATCCTGCTGAGTATGCGTTTGTTTCTTATTCCGTATGGTTTGGGATCAAGTACATTGCATTTTGTAGTAATTTACCGGTGCTGTATTCGCGCTGTTTGAAATAGGTCGGAGACAATCCAATGCTCTATTTGCCGCATCCATCAGGTGGAAATCCGCGTTTTGGACATTAATGAACACATGCCGGAGTTCTCGATGGCACGCTATGAAGTCAAGGTACACGAGGCAGCACCACCAGGACACAAACTGCTGCAACTCAATGCGACAGACCGGGACATGTCCAGCAAGCTTACCTACACAATATTGGGCAGCTCTGACACCAGCGGTCCGGGGATGTTTCGGCTGGACTACTCAACAGGCTGGCTAAGCATAGCCAAGAGCCTGGACTATGAGACAAACCGGTACCACATGCTGACCGTGATGGTGAGATGACTTTTCGAATATCTCACTTCTTGTTATTGTAAATGAGAAAACTTCTCAAATGCACAGACTACCTCATTGAACCCCCCGGATTTGAAATGGTGATAAAGTGAGAATTAATGATAAGCTCGAAGAGTTATTTGCATAAACTGTGGAGTAATGTTGTTTGACTGGCACAAAATGTTATTGGAGGTCCTTCATTCTACACTTTCCTCAAGGTATTTAATGGTAAAATGAAATACACGGTAAAGGTTTTGCATTCCCAATGCTTACCATGAAACAAGCTCATTTTCTTTGACTTTGGACGAATCGGTGCATTTCCAAAGGTTGCTCCCCAACGTCTGAATCTCAGACCCATTAGCCGAGAGTTGGAATGGACCTGAAGAATATGGACTTCGGGTACATTTATTAATGTTTTGTACAACTTTAATATCCAAACATGTTGGGTTATTTTTTTCCTGCCTTTTGATGAAGTTTTGTTTGATTTAGTGGAGAAGAGGAGATGCTAACCAGAGGAAATGTGAATACAAACTGACGACGCAATGCCTTAGTTACAATTATCCACTTGTTCACTTTTTGCGAATGATATCAGATTTCATGATGGACAGAGATACTTAAAGAGATGGCACAGTATCTGCAGACAATGCTTGGAACATAATTATTTTATTCCTTAATTATACACAAGAACAGTCAGGAGAATTACCAATAGCTAAGAGTATCCACCAAGGAGGTGAGAAAGGGCTTTTACAGAAGATCCAGGTTGGAGTGGAGGAAGTAAAGGAACAGCTAGAAAATCTAAGAATAGATAAGGATCCAGGGTAAGATAATATGCACCCGAGAGAATTGAGGGAAGTGGCTGAGCAGTTAAGTGAGATGTTAACGGATATTTTCAATAGCTCACTGCAGTCAGGACAGGTACCGAAGGATTGGAGAGTAGCAAATGTAACACCATTCTTGAAGAAAGGATCCAGAGAAGAATTGGGAAACTATAGACCTGTAAATTTGACATCAGTTGTGGGGAAGGTGTTGGAGACATTAATTAGGGATCAGATGAGGAACCATTTTAATATATACAAACTAATTAAAGGTAGTCAACATGGTTTGACCAAAGGTAGTTCCTGTCGAACAAATATTTTCAAATTCTATGAAGCATTGTCTGATTGGGTGGATGAGGGAAAGGCAGTGGACATAGTATATCTAGACTTCAAGAGGGCATTTGATAAGGTACCACATCGGAGGTTGTTCGCCAAAGTGAGGGTTTGTGGAGTGGCTGGTCAGGTAGCTAATTGGATTGCAAACTGGCTTAGTGGTAGGAAGCAAAGAGTGGCTGTGAGTGGGAGGATGTCTTGTTGGGATGATGTAAGTAGTGGAGTACCTCAGGGATCAGTACTCGGACCATTACTATTCATTATTTACATCAATGATTTGGACAGTGGGGTGAAGAGTAGGCTTTCCAAATTTGCAGATGATACAAAGTTTGAAGGTAAGGTGGATAGCAGAGGGGGTGGTGATCAGATTCAGGAAAGTATTGATACTTGCATAGATTAGGCAAAAGATTGGCAGATGGAATTTAACCTGGGCAAGTATAAGGTGTTGGGGATGGGAAAGAACAATGAAAATAGAGATTACAGGATGCAAGGGGTAATTTTGGAGCGTGGCAGGTCAGGTCAGGTATGGGAGCATCTGCCAGAACAGCGCGTCGCTGCGTCCACTTTCCGCCGGTACTCCAGAGACCTCCGTCTGGCCATCCCCCAGGCAGATGCCAGGCCCATCCCCATCTCCTTGAGATGATGGTCAACCTGCTGCAACCATGAGGCACGTGGTCGGCCCACTGGCCTCCTCCACTCATGAGACTCCCTCGCTGAGAGAATCTGGTGATCAGGATCAGCATCAGGAAAAGGAGCCACATGTCCATACAGCCGCAACTGACGCTCACGGACTATGCAGGTAACAAATCTCATCCGAGTCTCTCTCAGCAACTGCTCGTTGGACACAAAATCCGACCAGCAATAGCCAAGGATTCTCCGAAGAGCTCTGGTACCAAAGGAATTAAGTCTCCGTCTCAGATCCTTGGTCAGAGTCCAAGTCTCGCACCCATAGAGCAAGACTGGGAGTACCAAGGACCTGAAGACTCAGACTTTCATCCTCCCGCACTGGTACCGGCAGCACCACACCCCATGATCCAGTGAATCCATGACTCCCCAGGCCCGACCCAGACGTCTATTGACCTCTGACTCGCAGCCAGCAGAGACATGAATATCACTGCCAAGGTAAGTGAATCTCTCCATGACCTCAACATCCTCACCACAAACAGGCACAGACAGGACAGCAGCATCCAAGATATCATTGAAAGCCTGGATCTTTGTTTTGACCCAAGAAACCCGTAATTCCAGTGTCTCCGACTCCTCATTCAGCACCTCGAGGGCCCCCAAAAGGATATCTAAAGTCTCTGCAAAGATGACTGCATCATCTGCAAAATCAAGGTCCGAGATCTTGACATTGCCAAACGATGCACCGCAACTTGATCTCTCCGACATCCTCCCTAAAATCCAGTCCATACAAGTGCTGAAAAGTGTGGGGGCAAGTACACATCCCTGACGAACTCCAGTAACAACTGGAAATAAGTCAGAGATGGTACCACCACACTTCACAGCACTCTCAGTACCAGAGTAGAGTTCAGACATCAGATCGATCAGTTTTGGTGGCACCCCACGAAGACCAAGAATCCTCCAGAGGACATCCCGATTCACTGAATCGAACGCTTTACAGAGATCAACATAGGCTGCAAGCAGCCCCTGCCGAAACTCTCATCCGCGTTTGATGAGGACACGACGTGCAAGGATACGGTCAATCGTTGACCTCTTTGGTGTAAAGCCTGACTGCTCTGGACGCTGGTGCTCAAGCAGATGGTGGCGAACCCTATCAAGAATTATCCGAGCAAAGACCTTGCCCGGCACTGAGAGCAGCGTCACCCCTCGGTAGTTGTTGCAGTCTTGGCGATCACCCTTCCCTTTCCAGAGAGGGACAACAAGGCCCCTCTTCCAGTCAGTTGGGATGATGCCTGTGTTCCAGGCAGAGCACAAAACTGCATGCAACGACACGAGTGCAGCATTTCCACCAGCCTTGAGAAGTTCAGCATGGATGCCACAGATCCCTGGAGCTTTGCCCCGTTTCAACTGGTTCACCGCAGCCCGTGTTTCTACAAGCAAAGGTGGACCACAGTTGATTCGAGGGTCAGCAACAGGGAGTGTAACACCCTTGACGTCCAACTCGACAGCTGGGGGATCAGCCTGGTACAACCGCTCAAAGTAACCGGCCCAGCGGGCCTTCACTTCAGACTCCTCTGTCAAGAGCCTACCACTCTCTGCTCGAACTGCAGTGCTCCGAGGGATGGGCTTGGATGAACGTAATGCGCGAATTCCCCTGTAAGCGGGACGAGAATCACCTGTCCACAGGTGATGCTCTGCCCCCTCACAGATTCCTCTCACATAGGCCTCCTTGTCCACCCTCAGTGCACGTACAGTTTTACGCCTCAGCTCCCTGAACAGCTCAGCTCTGCCATTCAGCCTGGCCCTGCGACTCTGGTCAATGGTATCCAGTGTCCCTTGAGAGACAAAATTCTTCTTTGCCCTGCGGTGAGCTCCAAGGCATCCACCGGCAACATCAAGGACGGTGGTCTTGAAGGCGCTCCACAACTCTTCAGGACCCCTCAAAGCACCCAGACCCCCCAAGTGTCCACTCAGCCTGTTCGCAAACTCCTCAGCTACTCTCTCATCCCTGAGCTTGGCAACATCCAGCCTAGGCTGGGATGGTACCATTCTCCAGGATTTAAGGTGCAGCTTTAGAGTTGCTACAACAAGCCTGTGGTCAGTATTGAGGAACTGAGCACTCCAGTAGACCCTGCAGTTCTGGATCATCTTCCAACGACCGTCAATGAGGACATGGTCAATCTCCTTTGCCACACCGCCAGCGTTGGAATACCAAGTCCAGCGATGAGCTTGTGGGTGCTGAACCCATGAACCAGCCACCCTGAGTCCATGACTTCTTGCAAAGTCAAGGAACTTAGTGCTCTTCTGGTTCATAGTTCCTGACCCATGGGGACCAACACACACCTCATAACCATCCCTATCAGTTCCAGTCGATGCATTGAAATCCCCCAAGACTAGAAGTGTATCTCATCTGGGGCACTGATCAACCACAGACTCGAGTGTGGCGAAGAATGCATCCTTCACGGTGAGATCACTCGCCTCAGTCGGAGCATAAACAGAGACCAGGGAAATGACACCTAAGGAGTGACGAATCCTTAATCTCATAATACGCTCATTGACCGGTGTTACCTCAATTATCATTGGGGTCAGCTTATTGGACACAGCTACAGCATCTCCTTGGGTATGGTAACCATCAGAGCGACCAGACCAATAGTAGGTGTAACCACCCACCATTATCTCGCCGCAATCCGGTCTCCGAACCTCAGAGAGAGCTGCAATCCCGATGTCCAAACGCTTGAGCTCAGATGATAACAGAGGCAGGTGATCATCCTCTCTTAGGGATAGGACATTCCAGGCACCCACCCGAAGGTACCGCCTCAGGTTAACCCAAGGAGACCGCCGTCTGGTGGACGACACCTCAGCACCACTCCGACACACTCTCCCGCAATCTGACCCAGGGATGTTACCCCGTGGTTTCCCTCCTATCATCAAAGAGTGGGGGTCCCGAAGGCTTTGCCCCAATCCCGTCATCCGGTGAGCTGCCCTGCGAAGGGAAGCTGCGCAGGAGGTACTCCCACGGAGTGGGTTTTCAGATTTTTTTGCGTTTTTGCGTTTTGCGGAATGAAGGTTTTTACGGTGGCCGGAGTTCAAATCCTGCCACCAACCTCCTAATAAGAAGTAACCCAACTGCAGGAGGACGTCCGCAGACACAGTTGGGCACTAGATATGGATGGCCGTTGGCTCACAAGGAGCTCCTCCGCCCTTTGACAGGGTTTGTTTTTAATCCTGCTCGGTGTCCATATCCAAACACCCCCCTCACCAGAAAACCTGGTGGGGGAGACGGTTTAGTCGCCGACAACCCGACCATGGAACAGGTTAGTACAGGTTTACATGGTACCTGTAGCAGGTCACAGATCGAACCTGACCTGACACTAAATGGGAAAAGAAACAATGATCAGATTCAGGTTCAAGTGATGATCAGATTCAGGAAAGTATTGATACTTGCATAGATTAGGCAAAAGATTGGCAGATGGAAATTTAACCCGGGCAAGTATAAGGTGTTGGGGATGGGAAAGAACAATGAAAATAGAGATTACAGGATTTAACGGGTAATTTTGGAGCGTGTCACACAGGAGAAGGATCTGGGGTGGGGATGGTAATAGATACGGGAGGTAAGCAAGCCGCACAGTGCCAGGCAGCTATAGGTAAAGCAAATAGGGTTTTAGGTTGTATTCGGAGGGGGATCATTTATAAATCAAGAGGTGGTGTTAACATTGTACAGGAATTTAGTGAGGGCCACATATAGAATGTTCTGTGCAGTTTTGGTCACCACAACTTAGGAAGGACATGGATACCATAGAAATGGTTCAGTGCAGGGCTACTAGATTGATATCGGGCCCAGCTAGACTTAGTTATGAGTAGCAGCTGAAGGAGACGGGGCTTTATTCACTAGAGAAGAGGCGGTTACGAGGATATATGATCGAGATGTTAAAGATTATGAAAGGTATCGACATATTAAGTGCAGATGAAGAATTCAACCAAGTAGACAGTGAAAGGACCAGGGGCCATTGTCTGAGAGTAAAGAAGAGGAGAATTAAGACGGTAGTAAGGCAGGGGTCTTTTACTCAGAGAATAGTTAATGCATGGAATGGTCTCCCTGGAAAGGAAGTGGCAGCAGAAACAGTAGATAAGTTTAAATTGGAATTAGATTGGTCCCTGGAAATTATGAAGATAGAGGGGTATGGGGATGTTGGGCAGTACTTTTAGGTAGCTTGAGCATTGATGGGTGAATGTGTATATGCCTGGTGTTGGTGTGATGCTTAGAGTGGTGGGCTTGGGATCCTAGGATCCTGAGTTCAAATCCCTCTCGGCTGTTGAATTAATACCAGGTGGGGTTGACTCTGCCTGTCATCCTTCTGAGGTCGGCAAAATGAGTGCCAGCTTGCTGGTATCCTGTGTCGGAGTGGCGACCCATCCAAGAGACTGGCCAAGGAGATTGCTACGGCAGCACCAACGCTCTGCACAGAGTGTGGTCCCAATGGATGGATGGATGGTGATTGTGTGTGGAGTGTTGTTGGTGGGGGTCTCGTCAAGGGGTGTTGTGTGGTTGATGTGTGTTTTAACCAAACCCATGCTCCCTCCTCTGGGAGAATAAAAAAATACAAAAACTTCAAAAAAAACCCCCCACAAAAACGCTTTATTTAAAATATAAACATTTTGCATTTTCTTATTTCGATCTGGTCTTGATAAATTGGTGTGGTGTTCATGTGGCTCAGGCATGATGGGCTGAATGGCCTCCACCTGTGTCTAATTTCCTTGTTTCCTTGTGATATGTATTTTTTATGTTCAATCCTGATCATGCGATGTATTAATTGCACAGACCTGCACAGATATTCCCTCCATTAAAGTTTGACAAATTAATCTCAAACCTTCCCAGAACATTGCCACTTCAGGTTTCCGACTCAAAATTTCTGTCCGTTGAACATTTTGCCCACTTTTTTCGGTAAGAAGCTCAAGTTGTTTTAATTGATGCATTTAAGATCGTCGAGAGAATGTACTGTGCATCCAGGTTCAAATTTTCTCAAAACTCCAGTGAACGTTGGATAATAAATGATGTTGTGGCTCCAGCGATTACTCAATTGATATGACTTCGCAACAATCTGATTTGATTGGAAGTACAAAGAAAATATTTGATGATTAAAAAATGTTATTCGTTTAAAAAAATCTCGGCTGTGTATGTGCTCTTCCATCTGGCAATAAAAAGTGTCCCTGCAACATGAGTCATTGGTTCCATCAAATAGTAGTTGATAACACAACGCCCTGATCAAAGCTGTCTTGAAGCCTTACAAAATATCTTTGATGCAGTCTAGATCTTCTTTCTTTCTGTCTTCTTATGTCAACACTTTATATATTCCCTTTCTCTCCTTGGAAGAAGTTTTTTTTTTGCAATCCCAGCACACTTTCATTTGCGGTGTCCTTCAGATGTGCTTTTCACATCACATATAGATCAACCACTACATCTGTAGATTGACTGGCTTGGTATTTCAATACATAAAAGCATTTGTTTTACTTACTATAATTTATGATAAACTAGTAGTAAAGCCCGGCGTTGCTCGGGCTAGCAATATAGCCCGGCGTTGCCCAGGCTTTCTTGCAAATTTCCTGAATAGCTGTTAGGGTTAGGGTTAGGGTTAGGGTTAGTGTTAGGGTAGCTAACCCTAACCCTAACACTAACCCAAACCCTAACCTTAACCCTAACAGCTAACCCCAACAGTTAACCCTAACCCTAACCCTTATCCTAACACTAACCCTAACCCAAACCCTAACCCAAACCCTAACCCAAACCCTAACAGCTTGGCGTAGCGGAGGTAAACAGCGCCCGGGGCAAAGTGGAAATTTGCGTCCCCTGTAGACCTTAAACTTGAGTGGATTTGAATGGAAAATCCCATAAGGGATATCGATTTATCGATTTTTTTCGAATATCGGAAGTGTTATGGAAAAAATTTAAAGCCAATGACCTAAGTTGGACCAAAAACCATAATCGTACCGAATTTGAATCGAATCAGTTGGAGTTTGTGAAAATGCATCAAAACGAATTTTGAGGAGCCTCTTAAGGAAGACAATAATATCATTAGTATATGTGCCAAATCTTGTTTCATTTCATGCAGTAACAAAAATCTGATGGTGGAACAAAGAAAGGGGTGTGCCAAAATATTCATATAGATGTTCCCTATCTAGTTATATTACTTCCAGGAACAAGGTGAACAATATAAAAAAATGAATCACAAGAAGTCGACTTATGATATTTATTGGTTTCATTGTTTGGCCTCATGGTTAATGGTTGAAGGAAAAAACATCATTGATTGAAAGGGGATTGGAGCTGAGCCATTGTTGATGGATTCTGTTTCAGGTTCGGGACATTGGCATGAAGAACTATGCCACGGTGGTAGTTCATGTAGTTGATTCCAACGACCACCCACCAGTTTTCAGCAGCAAGCATTACGAAGGCCGTGTGTTTGAATCTGCAGCACTGGGCTCTGCCGTGCTTCAGGTCACTGCCCAGGATTGGGATCAAGGTGCCAACAGTGAAGTGACCTACAGCTTCGACTCCGGTAATAGCAGCATTAAACCCTCGCTTCGCAGCGAGCTCTGATTTCCAGTTGAACAACTGCTTTTTGAGCAGGAAGGAACAAATTAGCTGTTAGATGCTTATATCTGAAATGGAAAGATAAATTAATGTAACTATGGAGAAGCTTTGACCTTCAACCTTCTTCAGAATCTCAAGTTGTCAGACTGGGATTGTGACATGGACCCCCTCTCCCACCTCCCCTCCACAATTGCGACGGACCCCTTGATGGCACCGCAGAGCCCCCATGATTGCGCAGTAGGGCCCTCGTGATTGCATCGTAGAGCCCCCGTGATTGCGCCGCAGAGCTCCCATAATTGCATCGAAGAGCCCCCGTAATTGCGCTGCAGAGCCCCCGTGATTTCAACATGGATCCCCTTCTACTGGAAGTGCTTGCACCTTGTTTTTCAATTTAATAGAGGGATCATTCTAATTATGCTCTCATTGTAAACATTTTGGGGAGAAAAATATTTTTTTGATTGAGTGTTAAAGTTCATTGTTAGATGTTTATTAGCCTTTACCTTTTTGTGGAAGTTTTACAAACGGCCGGTGACTCAAGCCCTGAACAAGGTAAAAGCTTTTAATTGATTAGATGCAGTTTCATCGTGCAATTACACAAATCTGCTTTGTTCAGGACTTTGCAACTGTTGCAATAATTATTTAAATACCGAACAAAGGTCAGTTTCTTCTGATTTTGAAGAGGAAAAATAAATTGCACGTGTATGTGGTTCTTTAATATATTCGCACTTGATCTTTAGAATGATAAAAAAAAAAATGGACAGCAAAGTGTCAGTTGGAACAAATGACCAATGACATCTTGAATGAATATGGTGATGTCACAGTTGCTCAGACTGTGTTGGAATGAAATGGAAAATGTCAAAATTTGCATGAGAAAGTGCACTTAGTTGCAAAGATTTTTGTTTTCAGTTCATTTATTTCTTGTAAATTCAGTAAACAAATATTAATTTTTACAAGTGAGCTCAACAGTTGCATACCTGACACTAAAAACTCACTCAAGAACAATTGACACATACCATACACTCACACAACAAAACATTCCACAACAGGCAATTTGAGGCTATAATGTTTGCTGAATGTATTATTATGGGTTGTAATATTGGCTCGACATACTGTATCATAATGGTTTGTAATATGTGCTGAATATATCATTTAGGATGTCATATGTATGTGAACATGTATATTATGGCATTTTACGTTGTCACGAACAATCAAATTTACCACTCGTAGACCCCTCGCATATCCTTGTTTCTCAAGACAGTGTGGGGTAAAGTGTTCTCTGAAGTCTCTAGTTAAGGGATGTAATGTGTGTTGAATGTATTATTATTGGATGTAATATTCACATCCTGACACCCTCACCCCCTTCCATTCTTCCCCCCCCCCTCAACCACACAACGCCTCCCCACTCTCCAATCTTCCCCCTCTCTCTCCCACACCACATCCCCCCCACACTCACCCCACTCTCCTCTCTCTCTCTCTCTCTCTCTCTCTCTCTCTCTCTCTCTCTCTCTCTCTCTCTCTCTCTCTCTCTCTCTCTCTCTCTCTCTCTCTCTCTCTCTCTCTCTCTCTCTCTCTCTCTCTCTCTCTCTCTCTCTCTCTCTCTCTCTCTCTCTCTCTCTCTCTCTCTCTCTCTCTCTCTCTCTCTCTCTCTCTCTCTCTCTCTCTCTCTCTCTCTCTCTCTCTCTCTCTCTCTCTCTCTCTCTCTCCCTCCACCCCCTCCCACTTCTCCCCTTCACTCTTTCCCTTACCCCCCCCTCTCTGGGATGTAACATGGCCTGTATTTATCATCATGATGTATTGTAACAGGGGTTAAACTTGACACCAGGCGTATATGTGCATCCAACAATGAGTCAACGGGTTTCTTCAGGAGGCCTCATGACTGTTTAAAGTGCACAGTTGAAGCAGATCCATCTATCAGTTTTTAAGGATGAGTATCCGATTCAGATTGGTGCAAATGCTTACATCAGCTGTTGGGTTCGGATTCAGTAGTGCTCCACTGTGACAGTGTCTACAAATCCAATTATGCATGGCTGTTGATGTTTTTCTTTGACAAATTAAGTCCATTGGGACCATACTCTGTACAGAGCGTTGGTGCTGCCGAAGCAGTCTCCTTGGCTATTGGGCACAATCCTGGACAGGTCGCCACTCTGACGCAGGATACTTGAATGACTCGGTCATCCCAGCAAGCTGGTACTCATTTTGCCGACCTCGGAAGGATGGCAGGCTGAGTCAACCCCCTGGTGAATTAATTCAGCGGGCAACGAGGCTTGAACTCAGGACCCTCAGATCCCAAGCCGCCACCCTAACCACTGAGCCAACACCAGGCTACAAATTAAGCCATTAAAGTTTAGCCCAGTATTCAAATTATACCGTAGTTTATTAAAGCATTTTCCAGATGTGCAAGTAATGTTTGGACGCAACTGCAATGCAAATGAATCAATGTTTGCAATTCCCAAATGTTGATGTGTAAATCATCAGAATATTGTTCTCATTTTTGCTTGCTTTACCTGTCAAGCTAATCGTCGTTTGATTTCCAAAATTTATATTTGTGATTGATTAGATTGTCATTTTTAGTTCGCCTGTTCGAAGAACAGAGGGCTATAGCGATACCCCCGGCGTGAGCGTCAGCGTCAGCGTGAAAATGTTAAAGTTTTTGGTGCAAGTTATTTAGAAGCTTGCCATTCATTTAATATGTGGACTAGGATGTTGATATTTGGCATGGAGGTTCCTTTGGGGTATATTACTTATTGATGTAGTGAAGTTGAAATTAAAAAATAATTTAAAATGTTTTAAATTTTTGACCTGTTTTGAATTTAACTTTTTTTGTAGCACATCAACGTTAAAGTTTTTGGTGCAAGTTATTTAGAAGCTTGCCATTCATTAATATGTGGACTAGGATGCTGATATTTGGCATGGAGGTTCCTTTGGGGTATACTATTGATGTCGTGAAGTTGAAATTAAAAAATAATTTCAAATGTTTTAAATTTTTGACCTGTTTTGAACTTAACTTTTTTGTAGCACATCAACGTTAAAGTTTTTGGTGCAAGTTATTTAGAAGCTTGCCATTCATTAATATGTGTACTAGGATGCTGATATTTGGCATGGAGATTCCTCTGGGGTATATTATTGATGTCGTGAAGTTGAAATTAAAACTAATTTCAAATTTTTTATAATTTTGACCCGTTTTGAACTTAACTTTATTGTAGCACATCAATGTTAAAGTTTTTTCCTTTTTAATGTCTTTATCTACCACACTTTTTTACTGATTACAATTTACAAATACATATATTGCGTTAAAATTATTTGGATCAGACTTCACTGCAATGCTTTATAAAAAAAATTATTAGTCCAGTCTTTTAAAAACGATAAATGTATAAACAGGCGAGCATTGGGTGGCTTTGACACCAATTCTCTGGTTATGATTACTTTGATACCTTTATTTATTGTGACAATGTCTTTACTTTTATGCAAGTACATGGCGATGGAAAATGTCGATTACAATTTAGAATCGGTAGGTAGTTGTTGCATGATACTTTCAACAAATCTCAACAAGAATCACATGTTTGTATCCATTCTGTGTGTTTGTTCTGCAGGGAATGTTGGGAAATCATTTTCCATTGACCCAGTACTGGGAATCATCTCTGTGGCCAAGGAACTCAACCAAAGTGTCGTAAGTCGCTATGACATTATCGCGAGGGCGACGGATGGGGGAGATCCAGCGCTCAGTGCTTCCACCACCATTACCATTCTTGTCACCATCTCAAACAATGCTGCACCCAAGTTCTCAAGCAAGGAATATTCTGCAGAAATTAGTGAGAATGCTCAACCAGGCATGTTCGTCATCACGGTGTCTGCAATCAGCCGCTCCTCATCCAACTATGAACTCATAGACGGCAATGTCAGAGATGTCTTTGAAATCAACTCTATGTCCGGGGTTATCAGCTTAAGGGATAAGTTGGATTTTGAGAAGATTTCCTCCTATAATATTATTGTACAAGCGACGAACATGGCTGGTCGGTCCACGAACACAACTGTGAAGGTGCACCTGAAGGATGAGAATGATAATGCCCCTACATTTGTCCAATCCTATTACATGGGAATAATCAGTGAGGCTGCACCGGCAAAGAGTGTTGTTCTCAATGACCAGAATTCCCCTTTGGTGATCAAGGCCACCGATGCTGATAGTGGGCCAAACTCATTGCTGGTGTATCAAATTGTTGAGTCCACTGCCCGGCGCTGCTTCTCAATTGACTCGAGCACTGGGGCAATAAAGACAATATCAAAGCTCGATCATGAAAGTATGTCGGTATTCCATTTTAATGTGCAAGTCACCGATGTAGGAATCCCACGACTTTTAGCAGACACACCGGCAAATGTCACTGTAACGGTGTTGGATGTGAATGATTCTCCTCCTGAGTTCAGTGAAGAGATTTATGAAACGGTGCTTCTTATTCCAACTTATAAAGGAGTGCAGGTTATCACCCTGAAGGCTTCTGACCCAGATACTGGCCTGAACTCAACCTTGTCTTACAGCATCACGTCTGGCAATGTTGGGAACAAATTTTCAATTGACTTAAGAACCGGAGCCATTGTAGTGCAAAACAGAACAAATTTGCGAAGTCGTTATGAGCTCTCAGTGCGAGTGTTTGATGGGAAGTTTTCTGGTTCGACGTTGGTAAAGGTGACTGTTCAGGAGACGACCGAAAATGGCCTGAAAGTTGCAACCTCTTATTCTGCAGATGTTGTGGAAAATACAACCGATGTGAAAACACTTGCTGTAATTTCTACTATGGGTGCCCTTACAAACGAACCACTTACCTTCCGTATCTTGAACCCAAGTGTTTTTTTTGCAATGAAGTCAACAGCAGGTGTATTGCAGACAACCGGAATTCCCTTTGATCGAGAGGAACAAGAGATTTACGAAGTAGTGGTAGAGATTCGGGATGTGAGATCTCCACCGAGAATTGTTCACACCATTGTTAGTGTGAATGTTGTTGACGTGAATGACAATTCTCCTATATTTGCAAACTTGCCGTATTACGCCATTGTTCAGGTGGATGCCCAACCAGGTGACCTAATCTACAAGGTCATGGCAGTCGATCAAGATGTCAAACAGAATGGCCAAATCAGATACTTTGTGGAAACACCAGATGAGTATTTCAAAATTGATCCTTCGTCGGGCAGCATCACTCTTTTGAAAACCTTCAACCCAGGAATGTCCGGTAAAGAATTCCCGTTGACTGTTACTGCCGAGGACCATGGAACTCCTTCGCTTTCTTCACAGGTTGTTGTTCCAATAACAGTTATAAACAAAGCCATGCCGATTTTTGACAGGTCTTTTTACAGCACACGTGTTGCGGAGAATGTGGAGCCGCACACAGCCGTTCTACATCTTCAAGCAAACAGCCCTGAAGGTCTCCCACTATTTTTCAGCATAACTGATGGGGACCCTTTCAACCAGTTCTCCATGGATTTCAATACAGGAACACTAACTGTTTTGGGATCTCTAGATTATGAAACGCAGTCTTTATTCCGTCTGATGGCGCGAGCCACAGACTCGTTGACGGGGGTTTACACAGAGGTGCCTGTAGATGTTACGGTGGAAGATATAAACGACAATGCACCGATATTCAGGCAGAGTTCTTACTCCACTGTTCTTTCTGAAGCTGCACTCATCGGGACCTCTGTACTGCGGGTTAGCGCCACAGATGCTGACGCCGGCTCCAACCAACATCTTTACTACCAAATCGTAGATGATGGGACAAATAACAGTAACTGTTTCTACATTGATAGTGGCAGTGGTTTAATCCTCACCTCAAGGTTCTTAGACTTTGAACAGGTGCAAGTTCACCATTTCAAGGTGAGAGCATCAGATGGCAGTGTGCCTCCTTTGACAAGTGATATTCCTGTTCAAATTCAAGTCACTGATACAAATGACAATTCTCCTGTTTTTAATCAACTTTTATATGAAGCTTTTG
Organism: Eptatretus burgeri; assembly: GCF_056783735.1. NCBI lineage: Eukaryota > Metazoa > Chordata > Myxini > Myxiniformes > Myxinidae > Eptatretus > Eptatretus burgeri. Next base: position 51,491,993 of record NC_140973.1, on the reverse strand, counting down.
TTAGTGAAGTGGTTCCAAGAGGACACTTTGTTACTCGCGTCCAGGCCTCAGACGCTGATAATTGTGATACTGAAAAGCTCCGATACAGCATACTTTCAGGGAATGGTGATTCGAACTTTGTCATCGATGGGAAGTCAGGCATTATCAGCACACTGAATCTTCGCAAGGAGAATATGGCACGGCAATACCAACTCAACATCTCAGTGTCTGATGGTGTGTTCACGAGCACAGCACGCGTGCACATTAACATCCTGAGCAACAACCTCCACACTCCTTTCTTCCGGCAACTCGAGTTCATGGTGCACCTGCCCGAAAACCCTGCAATACGAACGTTTGTGATGCAGGTACAGGCTGAGGATGAAGACATGGGACACTTCAGTGATTTATCATATTCTATCACCAACCAGTTTGCAGCTAGTAGGTTTACAGTGGATGAGATTGGGCAAATGTTTACAATATCAGGGGAGCTTGACAGAGAAAACGCGATGGAGAGGGTAATTGACATCAATTTGATGGCCATGGATGGTGGGGGCCGTGCAGGTTATTGCACTGTGAAGGTGGTTCTCACCGATAAAAATGACAACTCACCACAGTTTGGAGCTTTGGAATATCGGGCCAGCATGCTTGCAAATGTGCCTAAAGGTAACCCGGTGCTGCAAGTCTCAGCAATGGACCACGATGAGGGCAATAATTCCGTTATCGAGTTCTCCTTCATTCACAAGGATCCAGGCACATCGGAGGATATACTACAGATTGATTCCAGCAGCGGTGTCATTTTGACAAAAGAGAGTCTCGTAGGATTGGAGGGCAGGAGGTTGTCTCTCTTTGTCAAAGCTGAAGATCGGGGTGCAGAACGGAGACATACTATTGTTCCACTGTATGTACATATTCTCCCAGAAGACATTACACAGCTCCCAGCATTTCCAAAGACAATGTATATGTTTACTGTTTTAGAAAATGTGGACATTGGCAGCACAGTTGGCTCCGTTAGATTATCGAGCAATGAGAGCATCCGTTATCACATTGCCAAGGGTGTGCTCCCAGAAAGTAACAGCGAGGAACAGTTTACCGTTGATGCAAACACAGGCCGACTGAAGGTGGTAAAAAAGCTCGACTATGAGGTCACCCGTCAGTATAATTTCCTGCTCACTGCCACTTATCAGCACGAGAACACTCCAGTGCATGCCCAGGTCCCCGTCACAGTCATTGTGAGGGATGTGAATGACAATAGTCCTACATTTGAGTCCGAGTTCTACAATGCCATGGTGATGGAGAACTTGCCAATTGGAACTCCCGTCATTCAAGTGCGAGGTAACACAATGGGCAAAGGCTAAACCTTTTTTGGAATGACGAGGAATAAATAAATGTGTGTAATTAAATACATGAACGATGTGTTCTTTTGTTCGTTCAAATGCATGTCATTGTGCAACTTACATGTTATCTTGTCAAATACGAGGCGCACGCGTCATTGTTGTAGTTAGTTTGGAAAACTCGTCTACATCTGCGAGTTTCTGGCAGTAAATTTTTACATTAAGATTTATCTTAATAAATGAAACACTTTGCTCCAAATATTGGAGGAAATAAGAGTTTTTCTTACATACTGATAGCAATGACAAATTGTGATTGAAATGCCAAAGACGCGTTGACTTCTTCGACTTAGCAACTTGACAAGGGGATGTTCAGATGTACAGATTGAAGTTAAACACACCTTTGCACCGCAGATGATAAAATGTTTATTACCTCCGCCACCGAAGGTGGATGTTATGCACGGATTTGGACGAAACTTGGTGGACAGGTTGGGTGAGAGACAAGGATGAATTGATTCAATTTTTTGTTGAAGATGCGGATCCAGATCCGGATATAAGAGTTTAAATTTTTTTAAAGTGATTCTTCACCATTGAGAGGAGGAGAATGAGACCATGCTCTGTGCAGAGCGTTGGTGCTGCTTAAGCAGTCTCCTTTGTTATTGGGCACAATCCTGGATGGTTGGATGGGTCACCACTCCGACACAGTATACCAGCAAGCTGGCACTCATTTTGCCGACCTCGGAAGGATGACAGGCCCAGTTAACCCCACCTGGTATTAATTCAACAGCGCAGCGGGATTTTAACTCAGGGCCCAAGGATCCAAAGCCCGCCACCCTAACCATAAAACCAACACCAGGCATACTATTGAGAGATGGGGCTGAAAACAGTATATCGCATCATATTTCAAAAATTTGTGGGTGGATTTTGACAAAACTTGGTGGATGATTTGATGTTGATGATTTGACGAGAACAAGCTGATTTGATGTTGATTCAGGTCCAGATCGAGATCGGGCCTATCATTGTGACACAAAACGGAAACTGTTCAGCCTGGCGGAGGTATGCGCTCTACCGAGTGCCATTGTAGTTTGGTTTTGGTGTGTGTGTGTGTGTGTGTGTGTGTGTGTGTGTGTGTGTGTGTGTGTGTGTGTGTGTGTGTGTGTGTGTGTGTGTGTGTGTGTGTGTGTGTGTGTGTGTGTGTGTGTGTGTGTGTGTGTTTTTGAAGGACAGAAGAAAACAAGCAGAAGTTTGAAGGATATCCAAATATGACATTAAAAAAGGCAGGGAATGGCAGGAGGTTAGCATAAAAAATAATGAACGTGATTGTACAGACACAGGAAGGTGATTGTACAGGCGGGGAAAGAAGGGAGTTAAGGAAAACGGGTAAACAAGAAGCCTTGACTTTGAAAGGTTGCCAAGAAGGGGTTCACATAGATGAGTCCTGGGTTTAAAGCAGGAAACATTCATATTCCCTGTATTGTTTGTTCAACAAGTCTGTCGTTGAAAAACTTTCCAAGTGACAAACTGAAACACATCGGGAATAATCAAGTGAATAATGGGCTTCAACATTTGATTGGAGTTATTTCGGCCACAACATGTACTGACACAAGTTATTACACCATTAAGTTTCGCAGTCAAATTGAAATAAGTTCTGTTCGGGTTAAACAAATATATATTTTTTCATAATTTATAAAGGTCTTCCTTCGATAAAATGTTTCCGCTTTGACACCAAGTTCTTTTCTCAGCTATGGATCTGGATTTTCGTGGAAATGGAAAGGTGGTATATTACCTGCAAGAAGAACTAGGAACTGGACCGTTAGAGGAAGAAGCCGGTCGTGTTACTGTGAGTCCTCATGTGGCTGACGTGTTTGCTGTTGACCGTGAAACCGGCTGGATCAGGACTCTCCAAGGGCTGGACCGAGAGCTGCAAGCCGAGCACACTTTCCGTGTATCTGCACAAGACTTGGGCAATCCTGCTCACCAAGCAAACAGCGCTGTGGTGCGAGTACACGTGGTAGACTCCAATGATTGTCCGCCTCAGTTCTCAGCAGGTGTGTACACTGGAAGTGTGATGGAGGGTGTGGCCCCTGGACAAGTGATAGCTGTACTTCGAGCAACAGACGCGGACCTAGACGACAGCAGTACACACCTTGTGTATTATTTGACAGGTATGATATCGTTAATGAAATTAGGATTCATTTCGTTATTTTTGTGGTTTGCTGTTGTTGTTGAAATGATTTTTATTAGAATGTCACCAATTATTATATCGTGCTGAGCAAGATTCGAATTTTACTGTGTAAGTGTATAATGTTCGGCATTGACGCCAACTCAGTGAGTGTTCAAGTACTCCCAATAAAAATTTTGGTTGTGGGGGGAGAGCTCGGCACTCGCGAGGCATGACCATTTTTATTTTGTGATGATGTGATTCGTGATCTGCCATGTTACAAACATTGCCTTGAAATCGAGGCTTTTGAAATGGAACCATTAGGTGCCTGTAGTAGTCCATGCTTACCAGGGCAGTCTCTGATGCTTTGTGTTTGGAAGCAAACTGGAAGACTGAATTGGTCCAATACACTGCAATTTGCAGTAATTGATGAAACAAGATGGATAAATTTGTGTGTACTCGTACAATTAATGGTGGGAGAACTACAAGAACCAAAAGTGCTTCAGTAAGTAGGCCTGCAGTAAAATCTGCAGTCGATAGTGACACGCCGAATGTTGAAACAACTCATTTGGATTCAAACTCAAGCGGAAAAAAATTAATGTCAAATGGAAATGAGACAAAGGGAAAGCAGCTGACGAAAGCGGGAAAACTCGATAAATGGAATTAATATATTGAGAAGGATAGTGTTTTGCTCTGTGTGCTGTAAAGCTGCTGCTGCTGCTGCTGCTGCTGACATCCCCTTTCATCATCTCATGTGAGTTCCCTTACAAAGAACTTCAATGCAGGAGGAGGAAGCCATTTGCCCATCAAAGTCTGAACTGTGATTGAACTGTGTATGTATGTATGTATGTATGTATGTATGTATATATATATATATATATATATATATATATATATATATATATATATATATATATATATGTTATATCTATCTATAATTCCAGCAATGTGTGTGTGTGTGTGTGTGTGTGTGTGTGTGTGTGTGTGTGTGTGTCTGTGACTGCTGTTTCTCGATAACCACTGGTCCGATCGAATTGAAACTTGCCAGATATATTGCTGGGGCCCTGAGTTTGTGCCTTTTCAAGGTTTGATATTAATCGGACAAGTGCTTCCCAAGTTATGGCCATTTATTTACCAACCAATGACATGACACGTTGCTACATAGGCGTGGCTGCGTAGGCCGGTGCGCGGCAGGCCGACGATGACGTCACGGGCCGTGCCGGTTACATGGCAGCGAATGTCATGCAAGCAAAGATAGGGAGGTAAACTTGATTTTAATTTGGATTTTAATTAACTCTGTGTGTGGAAGTGTGGTTGTCGCGAGAACGCGAGAGTGAAGGAACGGCCTTTGTGGTTGTTGTTTCTGGCACGTGGTTTGAAAGTTTTTTGTTTTTTTTGCATGTACGGGCACGTCAGAGCGAAGGAACGGCCTGTGTGGTTGTTTCTGGCACGCGGTTTGAAAGTTTTTTTGTTTGTTTGTTTGCACGTACGGCCACGCACGTACGGGCACGTGAGAGCGAAGGAACGTCCTGCGTGGTTGTTGTTTCTGGCACGTGGTTTGAAAGTTTTTTTGTTTGTTTGTTTGCACGTACGGCCACGCACGTACGGGCACGTGAGAGCGAAGGAACGTCCTGTGTGGTTGTTGTTTCTGGCACGTGGTTTGAAAGTTTTTTGTTTTTTTTTTGCATGTACGGGCACGTGAGAGCGAAGGAACGGCCTGTGTGGTTGTTTCTGGCACGCGGTTTGAAAGTTTTTTTTGTTTGTTTGTTTGCACGTACGGCCACGCACCTACGGGCATGCACTAGTATATAGCAACACAATCAACCAATGGAAGTTTAGTCTTTCAAACAGTTAGAGCTCACCACAACAACCTCTCCTGGAAAGAGCATGTAAACTGTATTCCTCACACAAATCATGGAGACTGCATGGAAGAGGAAAACGTTTTGAAGATGAACCATATTTGAGACTGTATTACTCAAGATCATCTCAGTTGCACCTCCATTCCACAAAAACGTACAAAATGAGAGGATAATGGAAATTGGAGAGGATGCAGGATAACGGGCAGTTTGAGAGAAATTACCCGAAAATAAATAATTGGACACAGGAAAAAAAACTTTTTGAAAAATTAAGAATTGACATGACTTTGAGTCATGGAATAACAAGGTGGAAGAGCAGAGTATATCTTGCACAATCTATGTCCTCTCCGTACACTCTCGTCATCCCAGTTTTACTCTTGCGCCTCCACTTCGTCTTTGTTTTTTTGTTTTTTGAATCACCACCCGTGATTTTGGGACGACCGTACACTCTCATAATCCCTTAATTTATCATAAATCAAACCTACTCCCAAATCCTTTGAGTCTTATCTAAGTCCAATGATCTACAGCTTTCACTTGAAAGCTGTAATTTTTTACACTTAACCTTTATCAGGTCACTTTCACGACATCCACCCTTCCCCTGCCCCACCCGCCAACAACCTAATATTTTATCAATGTGTTGTCGCAATTGCAAATCCCTTTACCTTATAACTCAGGTTACAGTCGCTTGCTCTCAGTCTTAACTACGTCTATCTATGTTTCGATACGCAGGAGGAGATCCGCGTGGGGAGTTTTCCATCGCCAAGATTCAGGAGGAATGGACGGTCCACACTAAACGCCCCCTGGATCGAGAGCACCAGGAACATTACCTGCTCAATGTGACTGCCACTGACGGCACATTCACATCACAGGCTGTAGTCGATGTGACTGTACTCGATGCCAATGACAATGATCCTGTGTGTCACCAGGTAAGTAACTGGAGGTCAATTTGTCTTGACTTCTTGGTATTCTCATGCACGGTGTGTTATAAATTTTTACACTGCGGTGTAGGAAATGATAACATCATTGAATCTGAAATCTTGAATAGAAAATAGGAAAATTTTTCAAGTTCTTGATGGGATGTATCGTCGTTTGGCATTGAGTGTTATGAGGCGGCAGATAAGTTCATTAACTTGCTTGAACATTGACGGTAAACAAACCTGACTGCGCTATGAAGCGTGACTTCATTGGTATTGTCGGCCATTAATTGGTGATTGGATGAGCTATGATGTGTCGTGTGCAGCTGCACTATGCAGTGAGTGTGGAAGAGGACACGCGTCCACATGAACGCCTTCTTCAGGTCAAAGCTAGTGACGTGGACGAAGGAGACAATGCGGCGCTGCACTTCTCTCTGTCTGGGCCAGGAGGGGATGCGTTTCACATGAACCCTAACACAGGTATTGTTAAAAATGCCTTGTACCAAATAGCCATCCTTGGACTTACTAAAACATCATTCACTCCACAAACACCACTACCAGGGTATTTATGTGTCTAAGCAAAGGTAGAAAAATGTATTGGTCATGTTTGCCAACTTTTTTGTTGTTGCTTTTCCATTAGTTCTTTTACTTTTCATTATATTACTCATTCAGTATAGTTATTAGGGGTTAATACATGGAACGTGCTTTTGTCATTATATAAACATTACAATTTTGGGCTCTGGGGACGATAATGAAAAGACGATGCTATTACTTCTTCATTTGAACATTGACAGCCAGTCATTGAAGGCATACACGGTAAAACAAACTTACCTGTTATGAACTGAAGGCTGATGTTATCATGAAAAGGCAGTCTCCTCTTCTTTTTGTTTCACATGCAGCACATAGCCGTGGATAGCTTCATTTCCTCGGGGCACAGCTTTGTCACTGATGCAGTGCCCCCTGTAGGTGATAGCAGGAATTTTGAATTTGGCCATGGTGCTGGTGATAGTTTGCCCACAATTCACGAAGGACACTATGGAATCTTTAACGCCCACTAACTAAAGCTGGCAGATGGGACGCAAAGCTTGATCCGAGGGACGGCACACACATTGAGAATCGCCTTGCCTGCAAAACACCAGGATGAGAGGAAAGTTTATAACTGGGTCAAGATCCAAACCCAGACTAGACAGCTAATCGGTCAGTGTGCATACCTCTGGGCTATCTTGCTAGCCCAAAAAGACAGTCTAAAGTTTAAATGCATTTGAATGACATATTAATTGAGTTTGATTCTAGACCCATAAACGATATCAACTAAAACACGATGACAGGTAATGAGTGTGCAGCAGAAGCGAAAACCACTGACCTAAGATCTAATGGTGTCTATCACCTGCAGGTGAGCTTTTCACTTTGGCAACACTGGACCGTGAGGAGCAGGCAGCGTACACCCTGATCGCTGTGGCCAAGGATGGAGGGGGTCGCTCATGCCAGACTGAGATCTCGGTTCGTCTCGGCGATGTGAATGATAACGCTCCAGTTTTTTCTTCCCCGCATTATGACGTGTCTGTTTCTGAGAGCACCGCCGTGGGAAGCTTGCTCATCCACGTGCAAGCAACCGACTCTGACTTGGGTGAGCATACTTCAAAAGATATGGACCTGCTCTCTGCCAAAATTAATGCACTTTATGATTCCTCGACAAAGCAAAGTGAGAAAGACTGTACACTTGATGCAAGGTGTACATTTTGTGATTACCGCCATTGTGGTGCCATCAGAAAAAATGGCATCATCTCCAAGTGCTTACACAACATCATGTATTTTGACACTCTTATCCATGGTAAGAGCTGATGATGGTTCATCACATTCCGTTTGCTTTGGTTTGAAGAAGTTTTGATATTAGCTTGAAATTGTTTATGGAATGTACTGCTCAATCAGGCCAAGGGTGCAATTATGCTGATGTGACAATGTCTGTGTCTGACCTTGTGACGTGGACATCAGTTCCGCCAAGAATAGTGCTGAGTGCTTCACTCACGAGATTCATGGCTGCTTGGCTTGCACACACTAATAATGTCTCATAAACTCTAATTTGGTTCCTGTCGAGCACGAGCAAGTTCTATCACCGTCAAAACCTGAAAGTCGGTGAATGTGATTCTTAACATTATGGGGGTACAGTATTTGTAATTACAGAATGTTTATTTAACATCGATGAACGTCCATCCCTCTTCAAGGTCATGCAATAAAATTGAGTCATCTTGGTGGCTCACATTTCTTGAAGATCATGATGGTGGAATTGTCTTTGTTATGTGTTTGTATTTCTCATCATACTCCTGATTATCATTGAGTGTTTTGAAATTTTAAATCGATGTTGTTAGAGACTTTTGCTTTAATGGAAACGGAATGGTTTTATAAATACAAAGTGGATTCTCATGCAGGAGCAAAACGACAAAGGATGAGGGTGTTTCGACCTCCTCAGAAGGGCAGAAGGGAGAAAGTGGACGATGGTGAGACATACAAAATTCAGCTTGGCAGGAAATGAGTGGGAATAAGATCATCAATAGAAATTGGAGACAAATTGAGGTGGCAGTGGAGAAAGTACAGGAATGTGATTAGATAGACACAGGGAAGTAATTCCACAGTCACAAAGAGAGGGGTTTTTTAAAAAAAAGTTCAAACCATTTGAATAACATTTACCATTTTTGGAGACAACCTGGTTGTGAAATAGTGTCGTGTGGATGGCTCCCACCCAGAACCACAAGTGATTATTGATATGGGAACTGTCCACACTGGAATCTAGAGATTCCTTGGATGAGCGGTAATTGGCCTATTTGCCTTAATTTACACCCAAACAGTTGATGTCCTACATTTTCCGTGCATGCTCTAATACGCTCGTTATTAAACTCAGGAGTGCCACAACTTTAAATCCTCTAAAGGTTATCAATGAAGCACAAATGTCGGTGTGGAAAATGGCAGAAATCATGAATGGTAACGGAGGCATTAATGAAAAATTAAATAAATTACTAAGCCCACAAGGACTGACAGCACAAAATCTCAGACACAAGACAACAGACAGTGAATAAAAAGCACAGTAAAACCCGTTGGCGCCCACACACAAAGTCACATGAAACTGACACATCCCAAGAGCGAGCTCGATTGGGTGTTGAAGAGAGAGAGTGAGAGAGAGAGAGAGAGAGAGAGAGAGAGAGAGAGAGAGAGAGAGAGAGAGAGAGAGAGAGAGAGAGAGAGAGAGAGAGAGAGAGAGAGAGAGAGAGAGAGCGAGCGAGCAATGTGCTGCAGAGCGTGAGCTTTTAGATGCCTCCATCTAAAAGCACATCACAAGTGCCCACCCTCAGGGTGTTCCCAGGAATCTTGCAATAGTTGTCAGCCAGTGATGGTTGGCGCCTGCATTGGCAGACTCTGATTGATGATTTTGGAGGTGGAGCCATCTCCCCGCATTGGCAGCTGCAACTTGTGCTTTCTGCCGGCCTGAGCCGAGCCTGAGCCCAGAAGGTGTACTGTAAGCAGGCCTTTATCCTTGATCTGATTCTTGGCCATTTCCATGCACAGAGAGAACATGTGGACGAGACATTCTTAAACTCTACATCTAAATTGATGGCTGTCTCTCTCGTGTTCCGTGGTCTAGATACTTAAACCTATCATATGTCCTTAATATATGGTTCAAAAAGTCATAAGAACTACATGAACACAAACAAACGGTGGTTAAGGCTTTAAAATTTGCTACTACTGCACCTCCCCCACACCTTCCTCCACCCTCCCCCCCCACCATCCTGCCTCTTACAAATGCAACAATAGTTTTTGATTAAAGCCTGAAGAACACCATGCAACGACATGGTATCCCAGGAAATGTGCTCTCAATGACTTGCTTACTGTAATCTTCTCTGGGGTTATTTTGCTGCTGTTTTAACAAAAATTGATGTTGGGTCTTGTTGATATTTCAACTTAAAGTCTTTATTAACTGATCAGACTTTGTGATATTTGTGGTCATATACCTGTAATGCATGTCATGATGGGTTTGATTTTTTTTTTGTTTTTGTTTTTTGTAGAGCTTAATCGAAAAGTCCTCTACACAATGGTGGATTCTGCTGGTGGTCACTTTGCTATTGACCAGGAGTCTGGCATTGTCAGTCTTATAAAAGCCTTAGATCGAGAGGAGAGAGCTATTTACAATGCCACAGTGCGTGCCACCGACCAGGGCATCTCCAAGCAATTGTTTTCAGAGGCACGCATATCGGTCACGGCACTTGATGTTAACGACAGCCCACCTGCCTTTGAGCACCGGGAGTATGAGACCGTTGTGCCTGAGGATGCTGCACTCAGTACAAAGCTCATCACTGTATTTGCCATAAGTCAAGACCAAGGCCGAAACGCTGAAATCACCTACAGCATCATTGGTGGAAATCAGCACAAGAAGTTCCAGATAAACCCAAAAAGTGGTGAGTGGATCCAGCTACGGCATGTCACTTTTGCTGTTGAATTTCACTGTACGCACATTTCTTTCAATGTTCATGTCGAGCAACGACCTCCATAAATTAACGAGCTCACAACTTTATTGATGGACTTTTTAACCCCTTTGAACACTCATTTTTAATCCTTTAACAACAAAAATACCGGCTTGGTTCTCTTTGGCATCCAACCTTGTGTTTCTTTGACGTTATTTTCTTTTTCAGTTGCCATGGTGAGATGTCTTGCACGTGCTTTGCGCATTTGCAAAACGTCACATGATAAGGGATGCACTCACCCATGATGATTGAGATCACATAGTCAAAAGGTTCAGATGCTTCTCACCATGCTGGTTTTCAGGACGTTTGGAACCAGGGTTAATTCCAGTTGGGTCGTCGGTTGTGATGAACAATTGTTTATGGTTGCTGGCCATGTGAACCACCTACATGCATCATGGAAATTCATCATCACTGTCACCCCAATTCATGAGAATGGTGCCAAAACTGACCCTATCCGCATCATATTCAGTGTTGGAATTGATCGTTGGATTAGACCTTATGACTCATCTCTTATCAAACTGTGATCTCCAATCACAAGTTTTCTTTCTGCCCAGGTTATTCCACCATGGCCGAATGATATCTCAGGCTCCATCTTTCACTAGCTACCGGATAGTCTGCACACTCACAAGCAGTGGGTTGCTTTGGATGTTATTTTCGCCTATGCTCTACCCTTAGAATCCTCCAAGTTAGTGTCCTGGTGACCAATCCTGTTATTGGTATGCTTCAGTGACCTCCGTTCATCACTAGAGAATCCTTTGTATCAACTTAAAAACGCCTCCACTCTTTGAAGGATTGTTCCGCCCCTCTTCCAGGCAAACTGTAGCAGCTCCTTCTCCCCACTGATTTTGAGAATACTTGCAACTGCTCATCTACCTGGAACGACTTTTTAATGCAGGCACGACTGACTATATTCACACTTTGTCCCTCCATAAGTACTGGCTTCAAAATCACTCAATGTATTTCTGTGATCAGCCTATGGGAGGAGCACGGTATAAACTACAACCTGTCTTGGGTAGATGAGATCAATCCGGGCTGCCACTTCAGAGGGCCAAGTCCATCCTCAGTGTACAAAGGTGCACAAGGCCTTCATTGGAAGTTCTGGAATATTGTTCCTCCTTGTGGATTGTTGCTGCTGCTTCCTATCTTGCCCCCTTGAAGCTCTGGAATTTAAGGCCCTCGGTGTTTTTGCGATTTCATGATGGGAGATTGAATCTTAGGGCCTACTTCTTAACCACTGCAGGTAACCCAATTTGGCATTAAAGTCTTTTACCTGCTCTATTCTGGTATTGCTCCTCCTCCTCCTCCGCTCATTCTGCCCAACCCCTGCCTCTCGAGGTCACATGCCTTCGAATAGAAACCCTTATCTTGTTACCATTCCCAAGTGTAAACTTAACACTCACCTTCATTCATTAATCCCCCTGTTCTCTTGGCTTCCTGTTTTCTCTTGCTCCTCCCTTCGGTATTTCAAGTCTACGAGTCACCATCATTTTGTGGTCTCCACCATTTCTAACTCTAAACTTCACTACATCCACTGAAAGCCTGTCCCCCTTTCACCTGTAACTCCTTTCATCATCCTATGGTGCTTCTCCACATTATTGTCCTCCTGTTTCCCCGTTCACCCCAATTTGTGATTGTGGACCCCCCCCCCTCCAGTCTCCCTCCCCCCCATTGCACTTCAGGTCTTCCGTTGACCTCTCCACCTGTTTAAAGAGTGATATAATCATTCGGGAAGTGGATGTGTCAGTCTCAGTGCATTTTTTCACCCTAGGGATCATCACATTGGCTGCCACACTGGACTATGAAGCATCACATGATTACTACTTGACCGTGCAAGCGAGTGATGGAGGTTCTCCTTCTCTCAGTGGCCTGGCGACCGTTAGCATAAATGTCTCAGATGTGAATGATCATGCACCCACGTTCAGCCGCAGTTCTTACAGCGCTGTTCTGCCCGAGGACACTCCACCAAGAGAGACCATCCTAACCGTATGGCACACTATTGCTTGCACTTTTTTTTCATACCCGTAGCATTTCAGCTTCACAAGCCAGCCATCTTCTCTACTTACACCATCAAGGAAGTAAAGTAAATCTTAATGAGCACATGTTCAAGTGTTATTATTTTATTTATTATTATTATTATTATTATTATTATTATTATTATTATTATTATTATTATTACCATGTTCATTATTGTGAGGGCACGACAGGCGTGAGAGAGCTCATAATTTATGCTGAAAATTCAATTTTGCATGCTCACCTCTGCTAATTCCTGCAGCATTTTATCAAACTAAAACTGGATTTTATCAAATTAAATTTGATGAGATATTGTTTCCCATCGTGGTTAACGAGGTGTGGCTCATGACTTTTCGAGCGTGAACCCATTGTTCGAGCTAAAGCTCAATATCAGCCGCACCTCGTGCCCCACGATGGTAAACTTGCTCTTATCAAATTTCAGTTGATAAAATCCAGCATTAACCATGTTTGCCAATGCATAGTGACACCATCCTTCACGTAGACTCATATTTTATTGTATTTTCAACCGCAACTGCCTTGTAATTCGGTGCCAAGAAAGGGTGCCGCTTTGTTGAACACGCGCCTTTCAAAGGGAATGTGAAGCTGACCGTCACCTTTGTAGTACGGTATACATCAAGGATTTCATGATGTTTTTTTCTGAAAAATAGGCTTTCTCTGGTTACAAAGATTACATTAGTTTAAGAGCACAAGATCATGTTAGCGTAAAATGAATAATTTCGATATTTAAGTGTAAATTGACAACACATACATGAGAGAGGTGTGTACAAAAGTAGCTCAACAAAACAAATTGGAGTTCACAAATAAGTTGGTATCATAACAGCCTTTTGCTTGAGGACAGCTCATGCAAGGCAAGCAGATAACAGCCTTTGCTCACATTGACAGATAACATGTGATTACTTACTGGACTTGCTCCCTTCGAGGCATTCAAGTCAAAGGCTCAAGGTGTTATTGATATTTTTCGGCAGGAGGCTAAATCCCGAGTCCCAAGGTCTGCTTGTTGTGCAACATAGCTTTGTTTGTTTGGTGGAATCTCAGTTTTCTACCACTTTGGCCTCGTCCCTCTGTCCTCCCACAGCCTGCCGAAGTTGCACGTATTCTTCCAGAATTCCACACCTGGTTACTCTCCCCAATTGTATACTGAATGCACACTACCATTCCTTCATCCCTCTTTTCTCTCATCTATGGAACTGATGCTCTTTGGCTGTTGTCTCATGTTGCTCCCTCCATTCCCTCAAGAGTGCAGCCCATTATCACCTCATGCTTTCTTCCATTACCCACCCATGAATGATGTCTCCCATACCCTCCCCCCCCTTCTCCCCCCATGTCTCTCATATCCATCCATTCTTGTTCTCTTCCACACTTGCTGTGCCCCCTCCTCATCCACCCTTTTACTTTCTGACTCTCATCCACTCACATGCCACGTCTTTATCCCGACACTGTTCATTCGATCCAGATTTATCTACATCCTTTCCTACTGTGCTCGATCCACTCGATGCAGATTTATTTACTTTCTTTTTAAGTGTTTTTTTCTTTTCAGGAATAACGGAGGTGGTAGTGCCTTAATTTAAAGGTGGTAGTTGTGCATTTGATCAATTAATGAATACAGTTTCCAACCAAGTTTAAAGATATGCTTAAAATAACTAGCTTTTGCTAATGTGGTGAAGCTCATTGGTTGATGAAGTTGGACTCTTTTTTTATCAGTTCTTGGTTGTTGCTTTTTGCTGAAGGTTGTAGCCGAAGACCAGGATGGCCCCTCAAACAACCAGCTGATGTACTCGGTGGAGAGTGGCAACACGAACGATCTCTTTTACCTGGACCGATACACGGGCGTACTTTCTGTTCAACGGCCACTTGACCGAGAGGAGGTATTTGGGAATGCCGGACATTGTTGTGAAACAACAGATAAGAAAATGCAGTTTAACAGCTCAATAACTGGTAAAACCCCAACAGTCGAACTTCCATGACGTGCATCAGAAAATGTACTAATTTGAGAGATCAATGTATGTTTAACTCTCAATATTTTGAATACATATGTTCTAAGGACCATTTAAATTGGTGAAAATTAAAATTGGTACAAGTTATTCATTCATTCTTCGGACTTAACCAGACTCAGTGGCGTAATGATGAGAGGTTCGAACCCCGTACGAGTCATACCGAAGACTTTAAAAATGGTACGTGCTGCTTCCTTGCTCGACGCTCAGGATTAAAAAGGATAGAGCATGGACAAGCAACCATATGTTACAACCATTGCAACCATTGCACAGGCACGGTGGGCTTAATGACCTCCTCCTGTGTTGAAGTTCCTTGTCAACCTTTCTTACCATACATCAGATCATCAAACTGTGTCCAGTTTTACCTTCTTCATGAGTTCATCATCAGTGCTTACACGTCATCATTTGGAAATCCTCTAATTTCCACCCTGGCCCCATCATTTCCAGGTGTCTGGCTACTCGCTGATAGTGGCTGCTGTGGATAACGGAACACCTTCCCAATCTACAACCATCATTGTCAACATTAATATATCGGACATCAATGATAACCCTCCGTCTTTCTCTGAAGACACTTACAGAGCAGTGCTACAGGTACCAAATGCGTCCACACATTACTTTGTGGCTTAATAGGGTCGACATTATTAATGCCATTAATAGGATCTACATCAAGGTTGTATTCATGAGAACACCATACCAGCTTGACTTCCATGGTTGTGTGGTTGTGTCCTCTCCTCTCCTCCCTCCCTCCCCTTCATCGCACCACCCCTCCCAATTCCTGAGATGCACAATAAGCTGTTTTCATTATATTAGATGGGTAGCTGACTGGATGGAATTGTCACGTGTCAATGCTCTCTGTCTTTTACCATTTGTTTGTGTATTTTTTGATGAATCTTGTTGTGTGGTTGATTCAATTATTGGTATAAAGACAAAGCTGAACACGATTGGGCCCTACGTTTTGCAGGAAAACCAGGTGCCTGAAACGAGAATCGTAAAGCTGCTTGTCAATGATCTGGATGCCACCCATAATGGACCCCCGTTCAGCTTTTCCATCGTGTCAGGTGATGATGGGCGAAGGTTTCGCATTGATGAGGAAGGCGTTATATATTCAGCAATTATCTTTGGCTCTGCTGAACGCCAAGATTTTCATCTCACCGTGCAGGTGAGTTCTAGTCCAAGGATTGTGTGACGTTGTCATTTTGTGCATTCCAGACTCAATTTCTCAGTTAATCAGTTATAACAACAAGAGTAATCTCCCTGAACATAAAATTAACCCCCCCCCCCATCTTTCTTTCAGTTTAACGATTTGTTATGGTTGTTATTGGCCTGTTTTATTGATCTTATTGAAATGGCTGGGCAAGTTTTCTTTGTATGGAGAGTTGAGGCTCATTGAGGACCTATATAACACAGAATTGACCAGAACATAACAGAACAAAAAGAACACTGCTTAGAAGAGGGGCACACCAACAGCAGGCTAGAGGGACAAAATAGAGGGAGACTTGGAGAAATAAGGAGTGTGGGGAAGAATGAAAGCAAGACGAGGACCGAGGGGGGAAAGAAGATGGATACAGGGACAAACTCTCAGTCACAGAAGTGGAAGGGAGAACTTGGAAAGAAGAAAAAATGGAACAAAACCGTAGGGAAGAGGAGGATGAGGGAGCAGGGGGATAGCCTGGTAACCTGGAAGCCCAGAAAGAGGGTAGCTTGGGGAGGGTTCATGAGAGTAGAAAAGACCATGGGTATGGGTGGGGAATGTCCAACTTTACTGAGATGGTGGCCAACATATTTCTTGAAGCCTTGGAGGGAAGAATGAGATTAAATAAAGAATGAGTTTGAAGGGCGTGATGCTTGCTTGTGAATGGTTTATCAATTCCTTAGATTATTATTGATGTACTTCCTGGGACATATCCTTAACAGCCCAGTCTTTGTGGAGTCATATTTGGCTTTCCTTTTAATCATTAAATTTGCACAAAACTCCAGTGTAAACATATTAAATATTGCCAACAAGTTGATATAAATTCTAGAAAAAGAACATCTATGTAAATTGACTCATGGTGTGCTGGATGTACTGTGAGCTCACTTATATGATTGTTGTTCACCACATATGCAGGCAACTGACAGTGGTCGACCCTCGCTTTCATCTACCTGTGAGGTGATTGTGAGTGTCACAGAAGAAAGTGTGCACTCGCCACACATCATCCCACTGGAGGTTGTGGTGGTGACCACAGGTGACGAGTTTGGTCGTGGCGTCATTGGCAAGGTGCATGCTACCGACCAGGACGCATATGATACGCTCACCTACAGCCTGTACTCGGATCGCGCTCGCCTTTTTACAGTGAACAGTCGTGATGGCAAAATCATCGCCCAAGGAAGCTTGGATGTTGGACAATACAACCTTACGATTGCCGTGAGTGATGGAAAGCACACAGTGCGAGATCACGTGCATGTGAGGGTACACCAGGCTACAGAGAGTGCTTTGCTGGACTCCATTGTTGTCCGCTTTGCCGACGTCACACCTGAAGAATTTTTGGCAACACATCTTCCCAGTTTGCAACGTTTTCTACGTAGCCAACTCAAGGTATGCTAAATTTTCTGGATTGGAGAGCAATGTGCCTGCTACATTCAGAAGAAAATAAACTTTAGTTAAGTTACAAGTTTAATGCTCTCAATTTTAAGCAATATCCTTTTCTATTCAATCATTGCCCTTCAATAACAAGTATTATATCAGCAAAGTGTGGTAATACAAGAACATAGTTATTGTTTTGCTAATGATTTTGGAGTCTTTTGTTTTGTCAATGTCCAGAAAATAGTTTGAAGCTCGATGAGCTTTGAAATGGCAATAACTAAATAACCGAGAGTTCATGGAACACCTTATTCCATGCAGTCTTGAGGAAAAGGACACGGAAAGGGTCTTTTAAACTCTTACTCTGCATTTCCGAACACAATCTATATTTCCTACGAGCCATGATTTTGACTGAATCTAGATATTCCCCAACACTGAGAAACATGAGCGACAAATTTGATTGGTCGAGTTGGTGTAAAATGGTGTAATATTTTGTCCAAGTACTACTAAACTCGGGGTTTTTTGGAAGTGACAAGAAGGCAATTTGTATTCTACAGTGTTCAAACACTTGTGTAGACAGTAATACCCCGGTTTACGTCACCACTTTTCATGTGTCGCAAATACTTCGTCACGTAATTCAAAAATTACATAACACTTCTCGATATTTGTTGTCTCAACTCACACTTACGTCATTTCTAAAGCCATACATTTTATTTTCAAGTGTTTTCAGAACTTACAAGACTACTAAAGATGCCAGAATACATGGTGAAATTGCCAAATCGGGAGATCGCAAATTCGCCCAAAGAACTACAGTACTTTGCTTCACACATAAATAAATGTACTGCACAGTAGATTGGCTAAGAGGCATTGTAAAGGTCTGTGTCGGAGTGGCGACCCGTCCAGGCTTGTGCCCAATAGCCAAGGACACTGCTTCGGCAGCACCAATGCTCTGCACCGAATATCGTCCCAATGGATGAATGCATTGTAAAGGTGTTACCTTAGAAGGGAAATTCGATGCAATAATCGAATGGATGCTCATATTCATGGATTGCCGGGTTATGAAGTTTGTCTCCGATCGAAAAAATATGCCTACGTTCATTGAAGATGGAGGAAGATATCCACTCTTTAAAAAATGAATAGCCTAAATGCGCTGTTAAAAGATTAACTCAACACCTCTCATCCATGTCACCCTCCGCCACGGTTGTATCAGAATGAGCTGATTCAACACACTGTCACGGATTGTTTAACCCCAATATGGGGCCGTTCAAAAATTACAAAACACTATTTTTTTTTCGGGAGGCACGTACTTGCGTGCTGACGGGCTTGATTAAACCTTACAAATAATTTTTATTTGACATTGATTGGATTTTTCGTGGTCCCTCGTAGTGAGTAACACTCGACCCAAACAAAGCCAATGAAAATCTAATGCAACAAACCTGGGCAGTGTAAAATCAGCAGAGGCCCCCCAGGCCTGATTGTCTTAGGCCCACCAGAAAGCCAAGATGGCGGCCACATTATTTTGCCTGGGTGTCATGATGGATGGAGTCAAGCGACAAATGTGATTGAGGTCCGGCAGCTGTCCGACCAATGGGTGCACATTTCAAAAATCGACCCCCAACGAGAACCACAGCAACAACAGCAACAACAACCATGTGGAACTCTTGTAGACCTGTGACACATCGCAGGTAAAAAGGGTGATATGATAGGTAAAAGGCAAAATAGAATATCTGAAGTAGTGATGTGAGGAATGCATTCCCCCCTTATTCCATTGATTCTTATGAGAAAAATTGCTTTGGTTTTCATCGTTTCGATATTCGTTGCAGTTTTCTTGCAGTAATTTAATTGAAACTAGAACGGCACTAGGTAGAGCGCATACCTCCGCCAGGCTGAACCGTCTACATTTTGTATCCCACTGACAGGCCGCATCTGAATCCGGACCTTAGCCAAAATCTACTCAGCTTGTTCTTGTCACCTACCCAACTCATCCACCTAGTCTTATCATAACCTGTTCATAACTTTTTGAGATATCATGGAATATATCGTTTTTGGCCCCACCTCTCAATGGTGAATAATCATTTTTTTTAATTCACGTATCCGGATTCGGATCTTCACCAACATCGAATCAATTTGTCCTGGTCATGCACCCAACCCGTCCACCAAATTTTGTCCAAATCCGTCCATAACTTTTTGAGATATCTTGCTCACAAACAAACAGACAGACAAACAAACAGGGGTGAAAACATAACCTCCATCCACCTTTGGTGGTGGAGGTAATAAAATAAAGATTTTAAAGGTCATAGAAAAAAAAAACCTTTTTTTATCCCCCGCCGCGTGGCGGAAGGGGGATATTGTTGTCACCCAGGTCGTCCGGCTGGCTGGCTGGGTGTCAACATTTATAGCTGTGAGTGCGATAACTCATAAAGTGTTCGCCATATCGATTTGAAATTTGAGTCACACATGTACCACCTGAAAAGGAAGAACCCTATTGATTTTGGGCGTGGCTGGATCCAAGATGGCCGGCTGGGGCGGCCATCTTGAAAAAAATGTTTTTTGTAATAAATGGAAAACCGCTTATCTGATTTCAATTATTTTTGGTTACTACATTCCTCACCTCTGGGGAACTTTTTCGAGATGATGACCAAATGGTGTCTTGTTTCCAATTCACCTCCCTCATTATCTGGAATATGTATGACCTTTTTCATTCAATGGCGGGGGATTCCCCATCTCTGATGGTATATTTGGAAGTTTACCACCATTCATGCACAGCCATTCACGCCATCCTTTTACACCACCTTATTTACCACATTCAATGAGTTCTCTGTTCATGTTGTTTGCGTCCTTTATGATGTCCCTACAAACAGAACGTTTCTTGCTGGAATGATTTTCAATTTTGTTTGACTGTCAGGCAGACAGACAGACCGAAGCAATTACCTTACTCTGTGTGCGCGTGCAATCGGGATGTGATTCCATACAATTTGCCAAATTCAGAGCCAAAGTACTGCTAAACTGCAGGTTTGTGTTCTGATTAATTTTCTGTTTCATGATCAAAATACATAATTGAATTGAAATAAAGTAGTTCTTCGATCATAGACTGATGTATGTAGACAGACAGATAGACAGACAGACAGACAGACAGAGTGAACCTCGTGCTTTTCGCTTCGTGCGCACAGGGTAATAACCAATGGGATTCTCGATTGAGGTCTTCAGCCGAAGAAACAGGTTGCTTTGGCTGTGCTCAGATCATTTGAGATGAGTTGTGACTCGATTTTTTAATGAATGACACTTTAAATCGCTCAACTGTTTCCCAGATTGTTCATCCAAACATAATTATTCTCACATAAATTATCACAAAATGTTGATCTCTTTCATTTGGTGACAAACTCAAATAAATTAATGACAATAAACATTTTCAGACTTCAAACCTAAATAGGTTTATCTTTCATTAAGCATTAGAATTTAATGGCCTTATTCTTTCCTTTTTTATTTCTTCTCTTTAAATTGTGTAATTGTATCTTCATCACTTTACACATGCACACACATGTGCACACACACACACACACACACACACACACACACACACACACACACACACACACACACACACACACACACACACACACACACACACACACACACACACACACACTGCATGCCACCTTAAAACTTTGCACAGGTTTATAAATATCGTTTCGTGCACTTTTAATAAAATATGAACTAGGCTCATACAGAAGCTAAATGACAGAGGACAGGAGGTTCACAAACTGACAGAAGATCAAAATAAAACAGAGAAACAAAGACATTACACAAAACTGGATGACTCGCATAAAGGAAGCGGAGGGGTAAGCAAGAGTCGAAGAGATTAGGAGTGGTTATTGGGGAGACTGAGGGAAAGGCTCATGAAAGACAGAGGGGGAAGGGCACAAGGCAACACAGGGAGTCAGTTCTATATATGAAGGAATGGAGGAATGGAGGAATGGAGGTGAGAATTCAGCTTATAATTTGGGAAAGTAACCAGGTGTAGGATTCTGGAAGAATGCAAGGGACTTGGTTAGGTGTGAGGGAGGACAGATGGATGAGAGGGTGGCAGGAGTGAGGTTAGAAGTGAGTTGGTAGAAAACAAAGTCCACCAAACACCTTTCAGTATGTGAGAAGCAAACCTTGGGATTCAGCCTCCTGCCGAAAAAGTTAATAAGACCGAGAGACTTAGACTTGAACGCCTTGAGGGGAGCAACAAAAGAAGCAGATACACCAGCCCAGATTTGGAACCTGTCATCCATGAAAATTCAGATGCAGGCCTGATACACTTGTCATTGGCTCTAAGTGTCTCAAAATGGACTTATCTCTGCAGACGATGCCGATGCCTTGGTCTACCTTATAAGCAATTTTGACAATGTGGTCTGCAAAGACAGGTCGCAACAGATAATGTGGCCCAGGAGCTATAGGGGCTGCACCTCTTCCAAAGTTTGGCCAGAGAAGTCAGCTGCAGGGTTTCAAAGCTGAACCCGATGGAGGAAGAGTGTGAGTGCAGGTAGATGACCAACAACCAATAACAGTTTACTTGTGATGCAGAGATGGTTGACTGATTTGTATTTGAGTGAATCAGACTTGGGACCATTTTTTGGGGGAAGAGGAGAAGATATAGCCGAAGCAGTTCTTGAGGAATACAGTGCCAATGCTGTTGTATCCAGTTGCAGAGCTGATGTCGATATTCATAAGGAACTTCTTCATGCTAGTGGGAGAGATGTCCATGTGCTACAGAGTGCAATCTGTGGTGGAATATTTGGGATTGGTGAAAGAGTGGATATTGGAAGGACGGGATTGGGCACCTTGCCCTTTAATAACAACAGCATCAAGGTATTCAGCTTTTTTCCCCAAACAGCATCCCACTTATCACACGTGAGATTGATTTTTGGCTTGTCAAATAATTTATACACACTGTGGTTGCAGGTTTCGTGGAGAGTCATTCGGTTCTGATCAGTTGGGTGTGCCAAGCGGATATTTTGTGATTTCCTTATGCCAGACTCATACTGGTATACTAGGTTTTGGATGTCGAATAAGACAGTAGGAGTTGCATGACAGGATGAACCAGCGAAGGACAGAAAGCAGTCTATTGAGGAAGGAATTCCAGGATGATGGACCAGCCTGTGATGGAGAGAACGAATGTCAGACCAGACAATATTGTCTGGCTGAACTGACATGATACAAGTGTACCTTGCTGGTTCTCTGAAGACCGGCAAGGAGACAAACACTTCAAACAATGACATTTAAGTATAACTCATGAAGTTTGCTTACAAAGTCTAAAGGCTCAAACACAATTCCTGGTGTTTCTTCACTAGTTTTTTTTTTTTTTTGTATACCTTGTCGAGGCTCGTATGAGAGCGAACACACAACTCACAGCAAGGGGGCATGAGACAAGAGGGGCGGGAGTGGAAGGGACAAAACAATGGGGAACAGACACATTAGGTGAACTGTGGAAGGGAGAGGGATGGGGATGGGATGGCGAATATGGCGAAGAGAAGATGGACATTACAGGGACTTTCAGGAAGGAAAGCAGGGGAATTGAAGGAAGTGGGCTTGGGTGGATTATTGGGGGTAGAAAAGTACGAGGATTTGGATGGGGGAAGATAAGAGGTGGTGTTGAACAGCTGTTTTGAAAGCCTAGAGAGAAGAATGGGAAAGAATAGAGTGAGGAAGTTTATTCCAAAGGCGGGAAAAAAAAGGAATGAAAGAGTGAAGATGAACAGTGATTCGTGATTTTGGTAGTTTTACCAGAAGGGGGTTGTTGGCGGACCTTGAGCGCCCTGTGGAAATGTGGTGGGGACAAATCGCAGAGAGAGCAGGGGGGGCAAGGCTGGAGAGGAGTCGGTAGAAGACAGAAAGACCACCGACCAACCTGCGGTGATTGAGTGAGAGGCCCAAAGACTCAGCTTCATTGCGGGAGATGCCGATGATCTTAAATGCCCTGGTTTCGACAGCGTGATGCCGAGAAAGGTGGGAGGCAGGAACACCAGCCCAGAGGGGAGAGCAGTACTCCATAAGGCTACGAACAAAAGCTTTATAAGTGGTCAGGAGCTCAAGAGGGCCGAGGAAGGACTTTGCACGACGGAGGATTCCCAGTCAGCGACTGGCTTTTGAGGCAAGGTTGGAAATGTGACTTTTCCAGGAAAGGTCATGGCAGATAGTGAGACCCAGAAGCTTGAAAGAAAAGACTTCTTCCAGAAGTTCCTAGTTGCTTATTCTTACCCTGAAATGTTGTCAGGTTTTCCTACTGTTGTGGTCATTTATTTGTTCATCAAATCCCATGAAACAATTTAATGTGTCGAGCCTTTTAAAGACTTCTGATTGATCTCTCTCATCTGCTGAAAAGTCCAAGAGGTTGGTGTAGAGGTAGAGCACTTATCGTTGAGCTTAGTCTGGATGTGAGTCTCAGCCAACTTATAAACTGTCAGGTTGGTGTTTCCCAGGCAGGGTGAGCCATCAATGAGTGCACCATCTCTCGGATGGACGTGAAGCTGGGGGATCACTCTGCTAGCATGAGCTGATGGATGTTAAAGCATCCCGGGGTGTCTTTCATTGAATAGTGGGCGAGTTATTATCGGCACCCAAAACTAATTATATCTTCTTAGCTTAACCCACAGGGGAAATTGCGGCTGCACAGCCATGCTCGAAGGAATGATATCAAATCAGCAACCACTTACTGTACACAAAACTTATGTCATCTTCCAAAATCCTTCTTCCTTAAAAAGAAATTATCTCTCTGACTCTGGAAAATCCTCTCTATCTATTTACTGATGACTCCACCCTTCATTCTTCAGGTAGGAAGGCTGCAGCCTCTTCCCTCTCTTGAGACTTTGACAAAAATCAAAAGATGGTCAAACACTTGGAATAAGTCTGTCAATCCTGACAAATCTCACTCTCACTATCTCTCTCCGAAAGAACCATCTGGCAAACCCTGCTATCTACTTTCTTAACGGTCCTCTTGAGGAAGTTCAGTCCTTCATGCTCCTTGGTCTCACTTATCAGCCATGATCGTTCTTCGGCAAACCACATTTAAAAATTGGCCTGCAAAGCCAGCCGCCAGTTGGGCATCCTCCATCGTACAAAATCCTTCCTTGTACGCCTGAACTCCTATCCACCTACAAGGCCTTTATCTGCAGCTCGATGGAGGACTGCTCTCCACTCTGGGCTGGCTCCCCTGCCTCACATCTTGCTCAGCTTGATGCTGAGGAAATCAAAGCCTTCAAGATCACAATATCCCGCGATGAAGCTGAGTCTACACGGGTCGAACACTTCACCATCGCAGACAGGTCAGTGGTCTTTCTGTCTTCTACTGCCTCCTTTTTGGTCATGTACCCTCTGCTCTTTCAGTGCATTGTCCCCCCAAACCCACCCCTCTCCCCACCCCCAGATTTCTACTGGGCTCACATGGTCCACCATCAACACCCTTCTAGTGAATATACCTAAATCCAGGACCACTGCTCACCTCCACTCCTTGTTCCTCTTGTACCCCACTTGTGGAATCGGCCTTCACATCCTCTTCAATCTCATTCTTCCCTCCAAGTCTTCAAGACAGCTGTTCAACACCATCTCACATTGTCCCCAAACTGAAACCATGATCTTTGCTACCCTCGTTAACCCCACCAAAATCTTTCCAACTTCCAATTTTCCAGTTTTCCCTCCTTGGAGTTTCCTTTTGTATCCATTTCGTCCACTCCATGCATACATGTTTTGCATCCTGTTGTCTGTTATGTCCTGATCTCTGTACTCTCTCTTTCACAAACCTTGACTTTGTATCCAAAACAAAAATAATCCGAAAAGCTTAAATAACATCTTTATGACTCGTACAAAGGGATACAACTTTTAGTCCTAAACTTTCCGATTGAACAATGAATGTTATATGTGATGTTGGTCACATGAAGGATATCGTGCACAGATATGTTTGAAAGATGAACCAAAATATATGATTCCTATTTTCCCCAACCACCAAAGGAAAACAAATGGAGGTGTTGGAATATTTGTTGTCTTCATAATGTTGCTAATTGTTGAGATTTTCTTCTTGTTTCAAGAAAGCAAAGTGTCCTTATGTAGTCATGAGTAATTGCAATCCCACCGTGAGCTGCAGGACTATGATGTGCAGATGCTCAGTCTCCAGGAGTCGAGTCTTAGCGGCGCCCTGGATGTGCTATTGGCACCCGGCAGGACATCCGGCATGGGATGGCAACGGTCCAAACTCCAACAAGTGCTGAGAAGCAACGAGCCATATTTAAAAAATACCACGGGGCTGCGATTGGTTCAGGTAGTTGCTAAGCCCTGTACATTGGGCCATTGTCCGAGCCATCAGTGTATGCAACGAGCTTCACTCGACAAGTCTGCAATGAGTGCGTACAGCACCGCACGCCTTAGTATCATTGTTCCAAAGCACCACCTGTCGGCTTTCTGCACCTGTGAAGGTACAGAGCCTCCTACCTCGCTCCAGCTGTTATGGCCTTAAATTATTTTTTTCGGACACTACTCATTTGGTCACCCCATAAGTGACGTGGGAATGATTGCTGTGTAATTTGTTTGCAGTGGAAGATTGTGATGCAAACCCGTGCATTTTACAACGATGTGACGATGAGGCAGAGTGCGTTGTGAACAAGACCTCACCTTTGAAGTTCAAATGTGAGTCGGGATTCAAAATGGAAACCCATGAAGAACGGGGGGCGTAGCATGCGATAGTGAAACGTGTTTATGTAGAGATTGTAAATTGAGTCTGTAGATAAGTGGCACGTGTGTATGCAACTATTATTGGACTGAAGTACTCATTTCATCACAATGAATTTGCACTTTGGTCGACTACTACGACTAACTACTGCTACTGATTTCACCTTTAATGGCCCCGATTATTCCCAAAACCTTTTTGGCATCAACCAGGAAACATTTTATCTCAAGTCTTTCACAAACCAGCTGGCAAGGTTTGATGTTCAACTGTATTGAAGGTGAGTTTGGATGAGAATTTGTAATTTTTTTCAGTCCTCCGGCGATAACTCACCGACTCTTCATGAAAGACGCCCTCATGTACCTTTAACATCGACTAACTAATGCTAGCACACGTGACACCCAGTTTAACATCCATCGAAGGAAGAGTCGGTGAGCTCTTGCAGGCACCCTGGCCAAATTCTAAATTCCTGCTCTCGCTTACAGGGGGCACTGCATCAGCAGCATCGATCCGCCCCTTGGGAATTAGGCTGCCCTCAGCCTTGTGCTGCATCCCAAAATAATAATCAGTCCATCCGAGGGACGGTGCCCTTGTTTTGAATCCATTTCAAAGTGAAAGCATTGATGGTTTTGGCAAAACGACAAGATTGAGAACATACCGTGTAACTTTTATTGGGATGTACAGTATGTTCTAAATCTTGGGTCATGCACGAGAATGCTTCCTGACACAGCCATTGTTCTCACAACTGTGATTGTTATATAGAAACTTTGTAGAGTATATTATACTGGGCTATCATAAACATTAGTTGGCTGTTTTGATGAAAAAAATTTTTGTCTTAGATTTGTTTATTCATTCTTGTAGAATGTCTGAATCCTTACTATAATTCACGGACCGGTGTTTGTTTGTCGTGCGACTCCTCCTACAGTTCTGGTGTCATTACATCCAGACTTGCTAAATGGGATCAGCATGACTCCCCAAATAATGTATTGGGGTGTTTTTTATCTTTGCCCCTGGTCTTGGGGTGGGAGGGGAGGGGTGGGATGCAAATTCTCTATGTAAATGTGTATCATGTAGCACCACCTAAAGGTGGGAGTGGGTATAACAAGTCCCCACCCTTTACTGGTATTTCTGTTCCCACGTTTTCCAGTGGAGTGAGCTGTTTTGAATTACTCAGCGAGAGGTATTTGAATTAAATGTTTGAATAAAGGTAATAGCTAAACCCCTCTAAAAGGGAGCGGGTGCTTCGACTAATGTAAGATAATGAATGGGATTCAGCAGAGCCAACCTAGAGAGATATAATATCACATGATCCGAATTGTAGTTCAGAGTGAGAGTGCAGACATAACCAAGAACCGATCAATGATCTCCAAAATATACTTTTATGAGATTGTCCAACTTCACCGGTGGCTGCTTCGCATCCTCATAAATGTTATAGTGGAAGGTACCAGGAAGCAACACATTTCAATCCAAAATCAAAATGCTCTTTTATGGCCTAGTTATTGGTAGGTTTTTATGAATGTGGATAACTTTAATTGTTTTGTTTGCCTTTGATGACGTTCCATCAGTAGGATTGTTTGGTGCTACAGCTTCTCATCCTTCATTCCAGGTTTATCAACATTGTCATTCAATGGAAAAAGCTACGTGAAGTATCATCTGCACGAGCGCAACCTGGACAGCAAGAATGCAACGCTTTCATTCATTTTGCTTACCATGCAGCCCAATGGCGTGCTTCTATACATCCGGGGCAGCAAACACATCATCATTGTGGAAGTAGGTTTGACATCATGCAAGTCTTCATTCTTCATTATAAAACTTGTTCATTTTGAAGGAGATGTTCATTTTATGAAGAAGAATATGCCATCATCACCAAAATAGCAATAGCCAAATGGAAATATTAGTACTGTATTTTGAGAACTTGTTATAGCCTGGTTCAGCATGTCGTGTGCATGATGCCTTTGCATGTAGATCGACAACGGCAAAGTGCAGCTCCGTTTCAACTGTGGCGGCAGTGGCTTCCAACGTCTGAAATTATCGAATCTCCGCGTCGACGACGGATACATGCATAATGTGTTGCTCACCTTTGAACGCACACGTGCCTGGCTGAAAGTGAATTCAGAAGAGGATTCAATGAGGATGAGCTGTGCAAGTGGGGGCCTAAACACACTTGTCATGGGGATGGACTTCTACCTTGGTGGAATCGTACGAAACCAACAAGACGCAAGACAGGTGGCACATGGAGATGCGATCGTGAGCAATGGATTCAACGGCTGTCTTGAGTCACCGATTCTCAATGGGTATCTTCTGCCGCTGCAGCAGTCTTCCTCAATCATAGCCAGTCGAGAGGGAAGCGCAAATCTGGAATACACGTGTCCATTCAGCGGCTGTGGACTGGGTGAGTTATTATAGAGATATACCTGTCGACATTGTTACCTATCGAGATATAGAACTGTAACCCATATAACTGCCTTTTACCTTTAGAGATAGCACAGTGTGCAATATTTACAATCGAGGTATATATATCCCGGTGTGTACCCCGGTCAGAATAGGTACACCGTATCCCTGCGTGTCGTAAAAGGCGACTAAAAGGGTTGGCGTCAGGAAGGGCATCCGGCCATAAAAATATCGCCTCAAAAGGAAACCATGATGAGTACAACTGATGGGCAGGGTATAGCCCGAAGTACCCCGTGGGGGTCCTCACCCCCTCTCGTTAAAACTCAAGGTGGGGAACCCGATCGAAGCAAGGGAGGAAATTTTTCCATTTATGATGACCAATCGTCTGATGCCCCACGTGGAGATCGGTTTCTGAGGTTTGGTACATGGAATGTAGGGACAATGACAGGGAGATCTGGAGAAGTGGTTGAAACATTGGTCAGAAGAAGAGTGGACATATGTTGTGTGCAGGAGACACGGTGGAAGGGAAGTGGTGTGAGAATGGTGAAGGGAAGGCAGGGGCAGAAGTACAAGTTAATATGGCAAGGGTGCCTGGAAGGCGTGCATGGTGTTGGTGTAATGTTTTCTGAGGAGTTTGTAGACAGTGTAGTGAGTGTGACTAGAGTGAGTGAAAGGTTGATGATGGTGAGAATTGTGATCGGAAATCTCTTGGTGAACGTCATCTCGGGATATGCCCCGCAGGTCGGTCGAAGCGATGAAGAGAAGAACATGTTCTGGTGTGCGATGGAGAAGTTGATGGAAAATGTGAAAGATGAGGAAGTTGTTGTGGTTGGAGGAGACTTGAATGGACATGTGGGAAGGAGTCCAGACAGTTTTGAGGGAGTCCATGGGGGTTATGGATATGGTGTGAGAAATGGAGAAGGTGAAAGGATCTTGGAGTTTGCTGATGGAGCTGATTTGTTGCTCTGTAATACTCAATTCCAGAAAGCGAATAATAAGCTTATTACATACACATCAGGTGGGTTGACGACAACCATTGACTACCTGATGGTGCGTCAGCGAGATAGGGGAAACCTCCGGGACACAAAGGTGATCCCAGGGGAGGAGACTGTTTCGCAGCACCACCTGGTTGTCTGCGATATAAGGGTGAAAGGTGTGCGGAGAATTCGGCGGGTGAAGTACCAACCGAGGATGAAGGTGTGGAGGTTGAAAGAGGCGACAGTGAAGGAAGCATTAAGAGAGAGGCTGAGTATGGTTGAAGATGATGTGGTTGAGCTTGAAAGTGGTTGGATGTCAATGAAAGATAGTCTATTGGGAGCCGTTGGTGAGGTATGTGGATGGACAAAAGGACCACCGAGGCACTCGGAAACATGGTGGTGGGATGATGAAGTTGGAAAGACGATTGAAGAGAAGAGGAAGAAGTTCAAGGAATGGCAAAAGGCAAAGGATACGGTGGAAGAAGAGGCTGCACATGAAAGCTATAAGGAAGCCAAGAAGGCTGCAAAGAAAGAGGTTGCAAAGGCGCAGGAGGCCCATAGGAAAATGTTTGGAGAACGCTTGGATTCGGAGGAGGGTAAGAGAGCGGTATTCAGGATCGCAAAGCAGATAGCGAGAGAGAGATTTGATGTGACGGGGGTGAGTTGCTTGAAGGATGAAGTGGGACAAATTGTTGTGGATTCAGATGGAATTAAACGAAGATGGAAGAGATATATGGAAAGGCTGTTGAATGTAGAAAATGAATGGGATAGAAACATCGAGAGTAACCCAGTTTTAGGACCAGCAGAGAAGATAACTGAGAAGGAAGTTGAGGAAGCTATAAGAGCCATGAAGAGTAGAAAAGCAGGAGGGCCGACGGGAGTTGTGGGAGATATGTTGAAGGCAGCGGGAAGTTGGGGTGTGAAGAGAATGACAGAGATCTGTAATCTGGTGGTGAAAGAAGGCCGCATTCCAGTGGATTGGGAACTGAGTACCCTCGTCCCTCTGTACAAGGGGAAAGGTGACCCTCTGGACTTTGGCTCCTATAGAGCAATAAAGTTATTGGAGCATGGAATGAAGGTATTGGAAAGGGTGTTGGAGAAGAGGATAAGGAAGAAGGTAAAGATTGACGAAATGCAGTTTGGATTTATGCCAGGAAGAGGAACGACAGATGCAATTTTTATTGTCAGGCAGTTGCAGGAGAAGTACATGGAGAAGAGGAAGAAGTTGTTTTTTGGGTTTGTTGATCTGGAGAAAGCATTTGATAGGGTCCGACGCGAAGTAATGGCATGGGCATTGAGGAAGTTAGGAGTGGAGGAATGGTTGATTTGAGTAGTGATGGCCATGTACGAGAGAGCACGCACAGCTGTAAGGACGAAGGATGGGAACAGTGGTGAGTTTGAGGTGAGGGTAGGAGTGCACCAGGGGTCGGTACTAAGTCCACTTCTATTTGTAGTTGTGATGGAGGTGCTGGCTCGGAGGGTAAAGGAGGGTTTACCGTGGGAGCTGCTGTATGCAGATGATCTGGTGTTGATTGCAGAGAGTATGGATGGACTGAAGGAGAAGATGAACAAGTGGAAGGAATGTATGGAGGCAAAAGGTTTGAAGGTGAATATCGGAAAGACGAAGGTGATGGCAAGTGGTAAAGCCTGTGGTGAGGTGGAAAGGACTGGGAAGTGGCCGTGTGCTGTGTGCAGGAAGGGTGTCGGAGTGAACTCCATTCAGTGTACAATGTGTGCTGAATGGGTTCATTGAAAATGTAGTGGGGTGAGAGGGTCATTAACCAGTGTGGCAGCTATATTCAAGTGTAAGGTGTGCATCGAGGGAGCAGCAGATGAAGGAATTGTTGAGTGGAATCTTGGAGATGGTGTGAAGCTGGAAGGTGTGAAAACATTTTGCTATCTCGGAGACATGCTGAATGGAGAAGGTGGATCAGACTCTTCGACGGTTGCTAGAGTGAGATGTGCATGGAAGAAGTTTCGGGAACTGAGTGGCGTGCTGACAAAGAGGGGAGTGTCGTTGAAGCTGAAGGGAAAGGTGTATGCTACATGTGTGAGGAGTACGATGATTTATGGGAGTGAGACATGGGTACTGAACATGGAGCAGCAACAAAGGCTGGAAAGGGTGGAAATGCCAATGGTTCGGTGGATGTGTGGAGTATCGTTGAGAGATAGGTAGACAAATGATGACTTGCGGAAGATGATGGGAATAGAGTCTGTGATGGAGGTTGTGAAGAGAAACAGGTTGAGATGGTTGGGTCATGTGTTGAGGAAGGATGAAAGTGACTGGGTGAGAGGAGTGTTGGAAATGAGTGTAGTCGGAAGTAGAGGACGGGGAAGACCGAGAAAAACTTGGCTAAATGTGGTGGAAGAGGAAATGTGGGCAAGGGGATTAAGAAGGGGAGATGCAGAAAATAGGGTAAAGTGGAGAAGATTGTCATGGGGACCGCAAGGCTAACCCCCGCTTTAGCGGGGAAAATGGCCTTTAAATGCTTGTGTGTGTGTGTGTGTGTGTGTGTGTGTGTGTGTGTGTGTGTGTGTGTGTGTGTGTGTGAGGTATATATATATATATATATATATATATATATATATATATATATATATATATATATATATATATATATATATATATATATATATATATATATATATATCTGATAACAGGCCCATGAGAATCGCAGAACCATTGACCAACATCTTGCTCAACATGTCATCTTCTGCGGTCAAATATGCAGTCACAAGGCTGCAGAGTAGCATCATTGGATGAGGGGGTGACTGTGTCACCGGTGTAACGCCCTCTGATGCTTAGGGCAGGAATTTGTAATTTGTTCATGGTGCTGACAATAGCTCGCCGACTCTTGAAGGAAACCGTGGGGCCTTTAACGTCCACCAACGAATGCTAGCAGACGAGATGACCGTGAAACGTCCATCTGAGGGACGGCATACACATTGATGAATCACCATGCCTGTGAAACACCGGGATGACAGTTTATTGCTGGGTCGTGATTCAACTCCAGGCAAGACAGCTTAGACAGTATCATCCTGTGAGTGCTCGACATGTGCTGTAGCGGGGTGAATGGATTGGGTAGCTCAGTTCAGCATGCAGTGAAAACAACGATGTGGTTTTTCTTGAAGAAAGTTTAATTCTTATGAGCCTAAATCATTGAGTTTTTTTAATCCTTGATTCAAATGCGTGCTATTTCTGTAATTGCAGATCATTGTAGAAATTGCACTTCTCCCTTCTGCAAGAATGAGGGAGTCTGCTACACTGACAATGATGGTCTGCATTGCAACTGCACCAGTGTATTCACAGGAGAAAGGTACGTGCCATCTCATGGCTGACATTTCCCAACCTCGCACACCTGTACACCTTGGAGCCAATCAGTGTGAACCCACCACGACAGGGGACTTTGTGAAGGCCGGCTCTGGTTTGCTCTTCGCTCTTTTTCGAGTCTTCATTTCCTCTCCTATGCCTAGTTTCTTCCTCTCGTCTTCTCTTTTGGTTCTTTCTCTTTCCTGTCTTTCCTTCCAGATGCCAAGCTAGGGCTTTCTGCGGCACACCCTTTGAATGTACAAATGGGGCAAGGTGCATCGACAGCCTGGAAGGGCCAATCTGCCTCTGTCAGCCTGGCTTCAGTGGGTTAAGGTTTGTGCTGTGAACAACCCATGTTGCTTTGCTTAAACTGGCATTGCCATGCATGGCCCATCTATCGCAGGTTTTCTAACACCAGATCACTCATTCCAAATTAAATGCTTTGATTATGCTTGTGGATCCCACATGCTTCTTAAATCCATTGCAACTTCATTCCAACGATGATTTTTCTTCTTCTAAATTCTTTCCATTAACCATCTTATTCATAATTCACATCAAATGTATGCTGTATGGACGTGCTAAAAGCATGCCTTCATGCGGAAGCCTTTCTCAAAACCACTTGCCCACAGACCCACTTCCTTTAAGCACTCATTTCACTCTCATGTTACTGTGCTGTCAGAGTTCTTATGGTTCGTGAAGACAACAGTTGCATTGCTTTACAGCAAGAACTAATTTTAGTCTCCCCCATCTCCGCGTGACATCAGAACCAAATGCATGTCTTTCCTCATGGGATTGTGGTCTTTTATCGTCTTGACTATTTGTGTATCAGTGGAATCGAATATCTATCTGATGTTCATGAGTAAACAAGGCCTATTATTGTGGGTAGGTATGGGGGATTGCATGATATGGTACTGCACCGCCTGCTTCAAGGCCTGTAGGGAAGAGTGTGATTTCCGAAAAACAAATGTGAAGAAAAGTGACAGATGAATGTGAAATCTCCCTTGTGAAATCAATGGCAGCATAAAGGAACATTGGTTTTATAATAGTAGTTGTGCCTTGTAAGATTATTAATTTAAATGGGATGTAAATATTGTGTAGCTGTTTGTTGTTTGCGAGTGGTTAAAGACTTGTTTCTTTCTCCACTGACTGATGCGTGTTCGATTCCCACTACTGCTCATTCTCACCGATCCACACTTGACAAATGTAGCCAGTTTGCCAAAAAAAAAAAACTGCTGCATGGGTTGATGTTGGCCTTTGTCCTGCAGTGGACTGTGGTTGGCTGGTTTAAGCATCCAATTGGTTTTCACCCCTGTTTGTCTGTCTGTCTGTCTGTCTGTGAGCGGAATATCTCAAAAAGTTATCGATGAGTTATGACAAAACTTGGTGGATGAGTTGGTAAGGTGACAAGAACAAGCCGATTAGATTTTGGCTTCGGTTCGGATTCAGATCTGGCTTATCTGTGGGATAGAAAAAACACTCGTAAAAAAAAGACAAAATATCATAGCCCCCGTCGTTTTAGTAATCTTGCTGTATGGAGTTAAAGGGCGAGCCCATGTTGATGTACAACTAAAATTGCCGCCAGTCTACCAGTCGGCCATATTTGATCAGATCGCAAAATAAAGTGAGGAGCAAGTGTATGCCAACACGTATTGCGCTTGTGCCAAGTTTCAACAAAATCGGACTATGCGTGTCTGAGAAATTGTTGGGGACACATTTAAATAACAAAATGGCCACCAGTCACAGCCATCTTGGATCTGATCTCGAGAAGAAATGATGTGCAAATGTAAGCCATCATTCTTCATCTGTGTCAGGTTTGAACAAGATTGGAAAATGCATTCCGAGAAATGGTTGAGGATGTGTTCGACACTGGTGTGTTTTTTTTTAAACTAAAATGGCGGCGCCAGTCGGCAATCTTGGATCTCATGTCGACAAAAAACGACGTGCTTACGTACACGAATGTCTTTGTCCCCAATATTAATAAAATCGCTCCATACATGTCCGAGATATGGTTGAGGACGCGCGCACGCCCACACGGGCAGGAAAATCGAGACCAAATCCAAAAGCCCCCTTGTCAGACCAAGTCCAATGGGGGCGAATAAACTGTTCAGCCTGGCAGAAGTATGCGGTTTTTTGAGTGCTGTTCTAGTTGTTAAATGTGTTAACATTATAATAATAATTAATCTGAAATAATAATTGACATTTAATGAATTGAACTACAGTAATTAGCTAAGTTAATATTTAAGGAATTGTGGGGGGCGACACAGGTGTGGTGGGCCAAATGGTTTCTCATGTAAGTTGTGTTATATTTTCATCACCAACAGAGAGCAAAAGAGGGTTCAGAATTGTGATTACTGTTGCCAGGTGGACTCAGAAATGCCGACAATTAAGATTTATCTGTAAGATCACAAAACCACTCATGCTCTGAAGCTACTGAAAATGAAGCCATTCTGTTTTGAATATAACATCTGTCATTGTCTCACCATGTATCAATCTCTGCACAGCTTCCCTGCTTTGATCCACCGTCCAGAGTGATTATAACTTGATAATTAATGTGAGAATGTCTAATCTACCATTTTCTACATTATTCCAATTAATCACATTATAAATGAAATTACTGACCACTCATTTATTACTTTTATTTTCACTTTACTGAAACATTCACATCTATCAAAGCATAATGACATGATGTTTAACAATAACTCTCTCCTGTGCTGAAGCTGAAGGTCTTCACATATTGCACCCAGATTGTGGAACTCTCTTCCAGACATGATTAGTCATTTCATCACCCAGCAGATTCAAAAATCGATTGAAAGCATTTCTTTTTAATATTGCATCCATCGTGTCAATTATGTGCAGTGCCTTCAGAAAGTATTCACACCCCTTGACTTTTATCACATTTTGTTGTTGTTCCAGCCTGAATTTAAAATGGATTCAATTTACAATTTTTGATACCGATCTACACAAAACACCCCAACATGACAAAATGAAAACCTGTTTTTAGAAATTTTTACAAACTAGTTAAAAATGAAAAATTTAAATGCCTTGCATCAAGAAGCATTCAACCTCTTTCCTATGACACTTCAAATTGAGCTTAGATGGATCCAATTTTCTTAGATCATCCTCGAGATGTCTTTACAACTTGATTGGAGTCCACCTGTGGCCAATTCAATTGATTGGATATGATTTAGAAAGAAACACACCTTTCTATATAAGATCCCACAGTTGACAATGCATGGCAGAGCAGAAACTCTACCATGGAGTCCAACAAACTCTCCGTAGAACTCTAAGATAGCATAGTGAGGAGGCATAGATCTGAGTGAGGGTGTAAAACCTGTTTGTACCTGTAAGTCCCTGTCGTGTCCATCTTGTTTACCCTGTGTACCCTAACCCATCCCTCTCCCTTCCACAAACCCCTCTTGTCTCTGTTCCACACTGTTTTTTTCCTTCCCTCTCCCTCCCCTCTTGTCTCCTGTTCCCCTTGTTGTACGTTCTGTTGTTAGCTCTCATACGAGCCTCAACAGTGAATACAAAATAAATAAATAAAAATTCTCGAGTGTTGAAAGTATTCACACCCCTCGGCTTTTTCACATTTTGTTGTGTACAGCCTGAATTTAAAATGGATTAAACTTAATTTTTTTTTGTCACCGATCTACACAAATTACCCCATAATGACAAAGTGAAAACATGTTTTGAGAAATTTTTACAAATTAATTAAGTGAAAATCTAAAATGTCTTGCGTCAACAAGTATTGAACCCCCTGAGTCATTAGTTTGTAGAAGTGCCTTTGGCAGTGATTACAGTTTAGAGTATTCTAAGGTACATCTGCATCAACTTTGCACCTCTGGATTTAGGGATTTTCTCACATTCTTCCTTGTAGATTTGCTCAAGCTCTGTCAAGTTGGAAGGGGAGCGTCGGTCAACAGCAGTTTTCAAGTCTTTGCATTCATCCATCCATTGGGACCATACTCTGTGCAGAGTGTTGGTGTTGCCTTAGCAATCTCTCAATGTTGGTGCTGCCTAAGCATTTTCCACAGATTCTCAATGGGATTCAAGTCTGGGCTTTGACCAGTCTACTCAAGGGCTTTCACATTCTCATTCTGAAGCCATTCCAGTGTTTCTTTGGCTGTATGCTTGGGTTCATTGTCCTGTTGGAATGTAAATCTTTGCTGCAGTCTCAGCTCTTTTGCACTCTGAAGCAGGTTCTCCTCAATGATTTGCCTGTATTTGTCTCCATTCATTGTTCCCTCTCTCCTTACAAGTCTTCCAGTCCCTGCAGATGAAAAGCATCCCCTTAGCATGATGCCGCCACCACTATGCTTCACCGTAGGGATGGTGCTAGATGAGTGATGAGCTGTGCTCAGTTTCCGCCAGACATAGCACTTTGCATTCAGGCCAAAGAGTTCAATTTTTGTCTCATCAGACCACACCATATTTTGCCTCATCCTTTCAGAGTCTTTCACGTGCCTTTTTGCAAACTCCAGTCATGCTGTCATGTGCCTTTTTCTCAGGAGTGGCTTCCGTCTGGCCACTCTCCTATAAAGCTGAGATTTGTGAAGTTCTGCAGAGAGTGTTGTCCTTCTGGCAGGTTCTCCCATCTCAGCCAAGGAACTCTGTAGTTCTGTCAGAGTGGTCATTGGGTTCTTGGTCACCTCCCTGATCAAGATTCTCCTTGCCCGCTTGTTCAGTTTGGTCAGATGGCCAGCTCAAGGAAGAGACTGTGTAGTTCCATATTTTTCTCCATTTCCTAATGATGGAGCTCACTGTGCTCTTGGGAACTTTCAACACTCTTGAAATTGTTTTATACCCTTCCTCATATCTATTCTTCCTCACAATTCTATATTGGTGTTCTACGGACAGTTCCTTGGATTTCATGGTGGAGTTTCTGCTCTGGCATCCACTGTCAACTGTCGTACCTTATATAGAAAGGTGTTTTTCTTTCGAAATCATGTCCATTCAATTGAATTGGCCACAGATGGACTCCAATCAAGTTGTAGAGACACCTCAAGGATGATCAAAGGAAATTGGATGCACATGAGCTCAATTGGGAGTGTTATAGCAAAGGGGTTGAACACTTATTGATGCAAAATATTTCAGCTTTTCATTTTCAATTGATTTGTGAAAATTTCTCAAAACATGTTTTCACTTTGTCATTATGGGGTATTTTGTGTAGATCGGTGATATAAAATTAAATTTATTAAAACTATTGTAAATTCAGGCTGTAGCACAACAAAATGTGACAAAAGTTGAGGGGTGTGAATACTTTCTGAAGGCACAGTATGCGCTCTACCGATTGCCCTTCTAGTTTATCAAATGTTTTTGTTTTATGTGCAATATATGATTAATGTTATTATTGTTATTATTATTATTATTGTTATTATTGTCACCAAATCAGAGAATTTTGTTTTGAGGATATCAGTTGGATAGATGGATTGATTGTAAGGCTGGAGGGGTTGGAAAGGTAATGTCGATCACTGACTTGACTCATCCTATTCTAATAAAGATTGTATTTTATTAATTTATTTATTTGTATACCGAATCTCAGCTCATTAAAGATTGATTTTTCTTAATATTGATCGTAATATTATATATTAATAGTGATATATCGTAAGCAGAATATATTTAATCCAACCAATGTACAATGAAATACTCAGCTCCACCGGGTTTCACAAACAAATGATGAGGATCCTGCCGGGTTTGAGCCAAGCAGGTTTGTTACAGAACTTGTTGAAATAAATGTATGACCCTGTGTGTACTGCAGATGTGAGTTCGATGTGAACGAGTGTGCAGTGATTGAGACTTGCAAAAATGGAGGGACGTGCCAAAACACGAACGGCAGCTTTTACTGCATCTGCACACATGGAAACAGCGGCAGAAATTGCACTAAACAGGGGGCCGTATCATCAAACAAAGTGTGGTTTCACCACTTGGGCCTGTTCACAATCCTACTGGTGGTCTGTTTCATAGCAGTCTGTCTTTTATATTTCCGTCGACGCATTTGCCGTTGTTGCCAAGGAAACAAGAACTCGACATTGATGAAGACTGACATAGCAGCATCATTCCCACTCACACCAAAACCTTGTGGCTTGCCAGCCAACGGCCGACCTACTTCACGTGAGGGAACAGGTATAGCCTACAACCCACCTCAGGTACCGGTAAGGCCCATGGCATACACACCCAGCATGG
Source organism: Eptatretus burgeri (assembly GCF_056783735.1). Classification (NCBI taxonomy): domain Eukaryota; kingdom Metazoa; phylum Chordata; class Myxini; order Myxiniformes; family Myxinidae; genus Eptatretus; species Eptatretus burgeri. Next base: position 51,453,103 of record NC_140973.1, on the reverse strand, counting down.
GGGGAGAACCCCGTGAACACCACAAACGCAGCGCAGCTGAAGGAGCACAGTCCACCTCAAATGACTTTGGTCTTGATGGACCACATTTGGGCCAACGTGTGGTTGCTGTGTGCAGTGTAGCTCCACACTTCCTTCCTCCAGCTGCCTCCAACTCGTCATTTAACTTGGACTGCGCTCACAAGACTGGATGGGAGCAGGAAAGGGCTGGTGAGTGATTAACTAGGGATGGATTGATTGCAAGTTTTAAGAGCAACAAATGTTTCAATCATTGGTTACACCTAACATGACAAGTTAAATGGTGCAGTTCGGGTGTCCCTACTGCTTCACACAACCGAGCATTTACTTGCTTTACACAATCTCTCATGTAGATCCATTTTATTCCACATCACACCAATTGTGGGGTTTTGGGAGGGGAGTGTTTGTCGCATGCTGATGATACCAGAGGGCAAAAATGTACATCTGTGCTTGGGTGTATGCCTGGTGTTCCCTTAATGGTTAGGGTGGTGGGCTTGGGATCCTAGGATCCTGAGTTCACATTCCGCTCGGCTGTTGAATTAATACCAGGTGGGGTTGACTCTGCCTGTCATCCTTCCGAGGTCGGCAAAATGAATGCCAGCTTGCTGGTATCCTGAGTCAGACTGGTGACCCGCCCAGGATTGTGCCCAATAGCCGAGGAGACTGCTTAGGCAGCACCAATGCTCTGCACAGAGTATGGTCTCAATGGATGGATGGATGTGCTTGGGTCTTTCCTTTTATCTAGTCATTGATGCTGATGTAAGCAAGTAGCTTTTTAAAAGGGCAATCATTGCCGATGCAGACATCCGTATTCAGAGTGGAGGTAATGCATGGCGTACTGTTCACCCATTGGGTTACACACACACAGGTCTGTGTAATATATTGTCACAGGAGTAGTCGGGGTTGGAGGTTCACCCCACGACCCAAATTTGTTGGAGCCAGGCGGTTCCTTATTACTAGGAGGCATACACGTTGATCGACAGAGATTTCAACAAGTGTTCGAAGGGCATGGCGGACGGGTGGCGGAGTACTCGGAATGGAAGGGACAGAAGGAGGATTACTGAGAATGGAACAGATACACAGGAGCGCTGCACCAGGACAACACAAGGGGGTTTAATCTGTGAACCCGAGACAATTACATGAATAGTTTCTTCAAAAGGAATACATTTAATGAACGTACACAAATATTTACAAAGACAATAATGTGAAAGAAAAAATACCAATAATAAATAAATAACCAATAATAAATAAATAAATTATAATAAATAAATTACAAGACAAGGAAATAATACCAATAACGGTTAAGGCCTCGCACACGGACACAAATACAGACAAAGGGTGACAGAATGAAAAGAACCCCCCCCCCCTTTTTAAGTACATTGGTACTCAGCTTGGGCCAGAGCTGATCCGCATCGAACCCGGAATGGAAGCACTTCCTCCAACACGTGCACACACAGGCAAAATGGCGCTTCACTTGCAGCAGGGCACACACGCGCCAGGCAATCCACAAGCAGCTTTTCACACACGAAGGCCCCAACTGTCACAGCCTTCCTCTTTTCAAAGGTGCCACCTGCCTCGACCTCATGTGTGTCTTCTGCCGAACCTTCTGCGCTCTATATTCTCCACCTCCGGGGCATGGCCTGCTTGCCCCTAAACCCGGGAAGGTGGGGCTTATCCTGTTTGCTGTCATTTCAGGGACGCGTTTCCCAGCTTTACTGCCTGCTTTGCAATATCAAAAAACAAGGAAAATCACAGAAGGCAATCATGGACTGGGGAACTTATTTTTTACTCCTTAGGCTAATTAACACCACACCACCCCTCATGTGGTGACATGTAACACTTAAGCTCACAGATTCCCTAACTTAGTTCCATCGAGATGCTTCGACTCATCCATGGACCAAGCAACTCTACACAATGCTAAAGACCCTATTAAATCATTCAATCTACCCCAAAACCGTAAATATATATATATATATATATATATATATATATATATATATATATATATATATATATATATATATATATATATATATATATATATATATAGAGAGAGAGAGAGAGAGAGAGAGAGAGAGAGAGAGAGATACAAATTTGGGGGTGGCTTGGACCCGCGGTTTAACCTTTGACCCTGAAGCTGACAAGCCACTGATAACTCCATGACCCGACAGATTGCTGAACAACCATGTATGCCATCTGATGAGCCTAAATCTTGCAAGATCCTCATGCCAAGGCTCTAGTTACCTTCCCGGTGATTTAGCCTCACCCAGATGGGGGACCACGCTCTCAACTTGCCACCGTCTACTTATTATGTATGGCCGAGTAAAACCATCGGTGGGATGTTGGCTAAACTAGTGCAACGAATCAAGGATATAACTTTCCATCTATTTATTATGAATGCTATGTCTAACCAATGGGGAAACAGACAATTGAGCAGGTTGGAAACAGTTTATCGAGATTAAAGGCACGTATTTACAAGCAATATTTACAAGTAATGCAGTTTCACAGAGAAAGCACTTAGCCCTTATGCACAAAAAACCCCCTTGCACATTCTTAGCTTACCCTATACACAAGACAGGTATGCCTCAGTCACTCCTGGGAAATTATAGAGGAAGGAAGTCCTCCTGGGAACTCCTTACCCGATGTGAGCCAGTGGACTCACATTGGTCCCAAAGTGGAGGGAAGGGAGGGGGAGGAAGGAAAGGAATGGGGTTGGTGTGTGTGTGTGCAGTATGGGCTCTAAAGGAACGATGTGATATGTGTGTCAGTACCTCACCCAGACAGGTTAAGAGGTGAATTGCTGATAGCTCTTTTGTATCGCTATCTTTTGTGCATCTCTAATAGATGAATTAGGAAATAGAAACTGAAAGGAGAGATTGTGTCAGTCAGTATGGAGACCTATGTGTCCTAGGGAACTCATACTTCTGCTCATTGTCGGAGCTTCGCTCAGTGTAACTTGTCCACTCCATATCTCAGACCAACAGACAGACAGTCAATCAAGCAGGCAGGCAGTCCTATTCTCACTCCGGTCCCCTTGCCACAAATCAGCCATGAACTCTGGTGTGTTCTGGCTTTTGTCGGCCTTGGGCGAGACGGGCTTCGGGGAGCAAAGGCCACTCCAGGGTCCTCTCAGCTTGTATATCGCATTCTTATTGGTGCACTTCCAATGCCGTCAACTGTGCAGCCCCATCCACTCTCCATGCGGCATCTGCCATGGGGCCCCGCCGAGCCTGGGCTCCATCACACCTTGATCCTGAGGAGTTTTTACTCGGTGCGCTGCTTTGTGCTGCCATTGTGGTTCACATACCTAGTGCTGAGATTGACCTATTGCTGAGTTAAGAAAGTACGGGGAAGGAGAGGTTTGAGAGGGAAAGGGTGAGGGGTTTATGAAGGTAAGGGGACATCCTGTAATATCGTGTGAATTGGAAGCCCAAATCCACCAAGCGTCATGCCGATGAGATGTTGCAAGTCATATGCAAATCAGGCTGAGTAAGCCTGACGTGCACGCGATCAAGGTTTACGGTGTTGACTTGTCGTTGCCAATTACCTTGCAGAAATGGGTCTTTCTTAATCACCTCTGGAGAACCATGACAACCAGAATTCACCTGACACCAGATATGTTTATTTAAAGAAAGATTGGTCATGGGGAGGAAATACAAGAAGCAATCAGTATGTCTAATATCAGAGTTCTTTCTATCCACTGATTCACTGACTCACTCACTCATTCACTGACTGATATTAAAGATCGGTACCTTCTGAGTGAAGTAGGAAGCTGAAATTTTGTGTGCTGATGAACATCGAAGTTGGTACACAGGAAAAAATATCACAGAATCGTCGGACAACAATTAAAAAAATAAATGAAAATAAATAAATGAAAAATCAAATGCAGGTGAGCGATCCGAGACAATGGGGAAGCACAATTTGTATGCTTATACAATGTGTAAGCATACCCCGCTAGTAAGAAATAAACCCCTTACCTACTACCAATCATACACACCCTCGGTAATCAACAACGAACGGGATTACTTAAATATCCTCTGCCTTAGTAGCCAATCAAGCTCACCACAGGAGATAGACAGATAGAGGTAGACAAGATCGCCCCAGGGAAAAATAACATTCCTTTCCTGTGGTAATTCCTTGCAGACGACTATAGTATATGAGAGTACAACTCTCATATACTATAGTTCTTACTGGAGCATTTTTGCCTGGGGATAGAAATACCCGAGCTGTGCTGACATAGCGCAGCTGAGAAGAATGCAAGTGGGGGCTTGGTGCAGCAGGACAGCCTGGCAAAATGACACAGCCGATTCTGGCAATTGCTGTTCATCAGATTCCCAGAAACAAACTCCTCTTTGTAGCTGATTCCAGGAAACTCTTTTGAGTCGGTTTTGGGAAACTCTTTTGCACCCACCCGCTGCAAGGGCTTTTCCCACCTGCTGACCCCCCCCCCCCACCACCATATTTCCGCAGGGCACTCAAGGTCCACCAGCAACCCCTTTTTGGTAAAACTACCAAAATCAAGAATCACTGCTCACCTTCACTCTTTCATTCATCTTTTTTCCCACCTTTGGAACAAAATCCCTCACTCTCTTCAATTCCACTCTGCCCTCCAGGTCTTCAAAACAGCTGTTCACCACCATCTCTTATCTTCTCCCAACCAAAATCACAATCTGTTCTACCCCCGTTAATCCACACCAAACCCACCTCCTTCAAATTCCCTGCTTACCTACCTGAAAGTCCCTGTGGTGTCCATCTTGTTTACCCCGTGTACCCCACCCCATCCCTCTCCCTCCCACAGATCTCCTCATGTCTCTGTTCTCCACTGATTTTTCCTTCCCTCTCCCGCCCCTCTTGTCTCCTGCTCCCCTTGTACATTGTGTGTGTTCGCTTTCATCCGAGCCTCGACATTGTATTAAAAAACAAAACTTTTACACTTATGCTAGACATGTGTTTTAAGGGAATAACGATGATATATTAAGCATCTTTATCTCACTAGGTGTTATTTTCACAACAATATACAGAACATACATTTCCACAACTATATATATATATATATATATATATATATATATATATATATATATATATATATATATATATATATATATATATATATATATATATATATATATACACTAAACATAGGCAGCTCAGGAGACACATTTGTACGAAGAGTAAAAGCAATCTGAGCCTAAACGAATAATAAAATTCTTTATTAAAAGCCTGATGTTTCAGATGACCACTATCTTCCATCCTCGGAGTCACCCGACTACGCACAAACGATCTTGTGCACGAACCATGTTTGACTGGGCCAAATCGCACTGCAGTGAGCAACACACATGATGGACTGAAATTTAACATGTCACCCACTTACTGCAGAACAATGATTATCCGTCAGCATTCATTCGGTCTCGCCGCCGGAGGAGGACACCGACATCGTGATATGAGGAACCGGTCAAAGCAGTAGTATTACCATACATCAGCAATACTTCGGAGATGCCCAACCGTTTGCTGCAACCATTTGGAATCCGGGTCGCACACAAACCTTGGACAACACTCCACGCACGGCTGTCTAGGCCCAAAGACGGGGTAAATAGACTCGACAAGATGAACGTGGTCGACAAAATCCCCTGTCGCGACTGGTATGCCAACTATGTGGGACAAACATCCAAACGACTTGTGACTCGGTTAATGCAGCACCAGAAAGCTGTGGCATGCGGAGACAAGCTTTCACTGATAGCAGCACATTGTCACAATCCACATCACAGCTTCTCGTGGGAAAACAAGGCAGTGAAAGCTTAGGTACCTGGCCGGGCCAGCCGGGAAATTTTGGAAGCATGGTTTTCGGGCACATGGTCCATTAACCGTCGCGTCGACCTGCATGCTGCCTATCGAGGATTACGCAATCTCCAACAGCCCTCACCCAGAGGTGCGAAGGCCAAATCCAATACACAAACCCAGGTCACACATGGAACACGTGACACCGAACCTGTGTCCCAAACATTCAATATGGAAGCAAATCCACCCTCCAATCCCACTCTCTTTATTAAATCCATCCCAAACCTCATGCTGAATGGTCCCACTCGCAGCCCAATCGTAACATGCAACCATTCGCATTGGACATGAGTACAGTTAATCTCTCCGCGCGTGTGGTTTATTTAAAAAAAATTACCTCGGAGGATGGAAGAAGTCTTCTAAAATGTCAGGATATGAATAAAGAATTCTCTTTTTCTTTTCAGCTCAGTGCACTTTTACTCCATATATATATATATATATATATGTATATGTATATATATATATATATATATATATATATATATATATATATATATATATATATATGTATATATATATATATATATGTATATATATATATATATATATATATATATATATATATATATATATATTATATACACTAACCTTCAGAGGGCACTGCATCAGCGGCCCAGATGTGCCCCTAGCAAATGATGCTTCCCGCAGCCATTCAGTACATATGAAAGAAGAACAATGCCTGAAAGCATAAAACAAACTTTTGCCTTTTAATGTTCAAGACAACACAACATGTCTTTAGGCTTTGCTTTCTTGGTAAAGTTTTTGCTTCTTATGTTGTTTATTTCAAGTGGTAATCGCCCCAAACAAGGCATAACGCCACTCGAGTTAAGGGGCTCATAAAAAAAAAAGAATAAGATGAAAAACTGGAAAAACCTTCACCGAGTCCTGGAACACAAGGAAACCTGTTAACAGGACGAATGTGCAGGAGGGGGTAACTAGACCAGGTGAAAAAATATATTTTCCTCCCCCCAGTGGGTGTTTCTTCGGAGATACCATCTCCGTACTGGATGTACCTTGGCTCCCGAAGGGAGCCCTTTGCCAAGTGTGTTTTTAGTCTTGGCAGGGTGTCACGGTCAACCTCTCCACGAGCAAAGCCAGTGAGGGGTGTCGGTTTAGCAACCGACAAGCCGACTATGTGGCAGGTAACCAGTGGCAGTCCCAAAAGACTGACGTCACTAAAAATGACTGACCTGTTGTTTCATTTTGTTGTATTTTTGTTGCTATTGTTCACCTTTTAGTTTTGCTCATCCTTTGGGTCCTGTTGTGGTGTGCTTGACAAGCCCATTGTATAATTTTTCTTGCACACTGACCTCATGAAACATGTTCCTGTGTCTCTTTTTAACGATTTTAACTGTTTATTGAAAATGCAAATTTTCTGAAAGCAAGTTGTAGTGTTAACATCAGTTGGTTTTTTATCATTCTCTCTCTTTTGTGAGCAGCATGTTCTGATTATACCACGAGGCAGGGAACATCGGTGTGAGCTTTTAGAGAACGGTTTGTAATGAGAGTGTGACGTGTGGTTGTGCAGTAAGGCGCGGTACAGTACCGCCACGTTCACTGCACCAGGCCGAGGGACACGATGCACGCGACACCGCAGCCGAGCAACGGTCTTTGAGTTCCTGCCAATCTGACGCATGCGACGACAATGGTGTGCTGGTTACACGCTCCGCACCCTCGCATTCCCACCGAGCCATGTGCATGGCCATGCAACATGCTTTTTATTGTGCAATCACACTGCTCTGTCTGTGCAATCACACTGCTCTGTCTGTGCAATCACACTGCTCTGTCTGTGCAATCACACTGCTCTGTCTGTGCATGACTGATTTTTCTCATCGACAATGAGTGTGGGAAGCAATTGGGTGAAACAAAACACCGATGCATGTAGGTCGCAAATTGAACATGTCTTGCCACAAAATGAAAATAATGTGGGGAAATAATTTCATCTCATTTGTGCCTCAAACAAACCGTTGAACCGATTGGAAGCAATGCCATGCTGTGGTTATGCTCACATCTGCTGTCGCGTGTTGCTGACCCAAATTTGATCAAAGGCCAAGTTTTTGAATCCTCCCGTCACGTTTGAATTGGAAAGGTTATTTAATTACCGAGTCTGTAAAAAAGAAAGGAAACACTTTAAACTGTAATTTGATGGCTAATTTTGTTAAATTTTTTTCCTTCTAAAGGTGATTATATTTTAGGAGCAAAGATCATGGGAGGTTATTGAGGAAACAGAAAAGATTTGTAAAGGAATTTTTGGAGGCCTAATCATAAGACGGTCCAGGAAAACTCTCAAGGATTAACGACCTACGTCTCCCAGAAACGACTTAAACATTTTGTGCAACAACATTTTCATCCCTTGAATGTTTCTATGTAAAGGGTTCGATTGTAAATTTCCAAAATCTTTTGGTTTGTTGAAACTGACGAGTTTTCTAAACCGTTGGATGATATGCAAAGAGACAAAGTAATTCTGCTTTCTCACTAACCCGTTTTATTTTCCAAGGAGCATTGCCAATACACCGTTGCGCTTTTCCCAATGTGCCACCTGGGAGACAAAGCTTCCTGCTTCTTAACATCACTAACATATTTCCTTCTCTCCTTCCAATGCTTTTCAAGCCTCTTTGCTGACTGTCATTCACCTCGTGGACTCCATGCTTGATGTGATTGAAAAGCAAGGTACCCAAAGCTCTCGGCGACGGTTTTCACTTTGGGGTGCATTCATTATGACCGACGAGTAGAGAACGATTCACGAAAGCTGTGCGTGCTCGGCCAATGTGGCCTTAAACACTCCCTGAGATGTGGCAGGGGAAGTGGCCAGAAAAATTCAAGTGTGTTTGCCAACAATTAGCACCGAAGGCTCGAGTCATTTGACAGTGTGAGCATTCCTTCGACACGTGATCACAGACCTTTTTTGTAACGATACTGGCGAGGATCTCAGCATCAAGTTCAGATCCTCATAAATATAGTTGTTCAAGCCTACTGTATAATTTATTGTTATCGAGCATGGTTAAGTTTGTTTAACATTGGCCTATCACACTTTGTGTATGATGCATCAGACCTATTTAAAAATGTGCACTATCTGGGAATGGTTAGTGCTATCTCGCACAGTTAGTTCAGGAATGCCAAAGCCATTTTCCGGTTCTCATCTGCAATGTGTTTCACCTGAGCACACTGGCCACATGTGTCGTCTCAGTGAATATGCATCACGGCCAAGCCACTTGTATGCTCTTCTTTCATTGTGGATCGCATATCGGTCTTTCTCCCGCACTGAAAGACCTTTCTGCCATCACACGTGAGATAACAAGACTGTGTAAGCAAGACTGTGAGGACGCTTGACCCACTTGGGTAAGGATCAGGATTCACCTCTTGTGGAGCCTCACAAACTGAGGTTGACAGTTCCTCCTTTCCTTGCCATTTCATTTTCCATTGCACGAAGTCACTTTTCTGCAGGGCCTGAACTCTGAAAGAATATCTGCTGCAATTGATTGGATTTGATTAGCCTCCAGTTGTGGCATTATTTTCTGGAGATTGGGCAAGGAGTCGATCTTTTGAAGAACATCATTTGAACCGAAGCTCACTGATGAAGTGATTGAGGAATAGGTAGAACATGACCTTTTTATGACATTTGTTGGCCCCTGTGACTGGAATGTTTGACCAATGTATTTGACATCGATCGTGCTGTCCTCAGATGCTTGGCCTAGATTTCAATTTTTTGTTGCAAGGTTTGAAGTTTCTTCTTATGGACTATCCCAGGTGGTCTCATCTCACTTCTGTTGCAAGCGTATCCTCAGCAACCATCACCAAGTTGATGTCTATCTTCTCGAGTATCTCAGAGAGGGGGACATTATGTTGCAAGACGTTCTCATCTGCAAAAAGGGCTCCTCAAAGGCTCCTTGATGACATGAAACATGCTGCTTTAAATGAGAGCATCAGGATGGCTGCTCTACCTTGTTTCACACAGGGTTTCGGAGTTTTATCTGAGCTCCTGGTCTGTCATCATCTTTGGTGAGGGTGGGGGCTGAGACTAGTTCTGTCTTTTTACAAAATGGAAATGTGGTTCATTTAACAGCTGCTACTATATTTCGTATCATTGATTTAATACAGTTATGGATAACAGCCAGATTTATACAGCGAGCCTGACAACAGGCATAGATTGTCTCGGGATCGATTTCCTGAATCCTAGCCTGGACACCCTTGTGTTGTCTGCACCATCATAGCTTTAGGCTCTTATCTTCTTCGTGTCATTCTATACTCATGGATGTTCTTCAGAATTATCAGTTATAACTTCCCCTGTTGTGACATTAACATCCTTAAAACCAAAGGAATTGCTCCAGAACAAGTTTTTTTTTGGCATTTAGTCTATGAATAAATATCTCACACACGCGGTAACTTGTTCATTATAGTCAAAGGACGTTGTTTCATCCATCATGAAGCTAAAGCACAGGAATATACTGCAATCCTTCACAATTGAATCTCTTGATTTGTTTGCCACAGAGTTCATTTTAGTTGATCCTGGATCTGCAGACAAATACAGTAGTTAGCATTGCCTGGTGTGTTCTCCAAGTGGTCTTTCAGTGCACGGTCAAAATCCACATGGAACTTGATTGGCATCGTGACGTTGTTCCTCTCAACCTTATGTTGTTCTTGCCACAAAGAATGATCACATCAAGAATGCTCTTCATTATCCGGAGATTCCATGCAACACGCATTGCAAAGACGGATATTCGGATACAAGAAGACAGAAACAAAATCGTTAGCACTGGCCACACAGTCCAATGTTGTCTTAATTAATGTGCCTCTTGACCAGATCATCCTGAGATTTTTTTCCAAACCCACTCTGGTTCAGAAATAAAAGCTATTGTTCCATCATGAAATGGATGACAGCAGCATTGGTAAACGCCATCCTTGGATGCAGAACATCTCAATCACAGGTATTCCTTCAGCTTGGTTGAGTTGAACCTTCTATTCACAACAGAAATCCTGCAAGATGGAAAGTTGAAATTATTTGGTATAACTAGCAGGCACTCCCACCCAGGGAGTGGGAGTACCCATCTCGGCCCATCTTCGGTGGCCAATATGCCGTGGCACAGTCTTGGAAATCCACTATAATTTTTGAAAGAAATTTTATTGATCACAACATATCATTACTCCGTATCAAAAAACTAAAGGAACATGATTATTTCTAATACTGGCTACCACCAAAGGTGGCGCTATTTCCACCACATGTCAATTTTGGAGTTTTGGTGATATCCACGTTTTCTCCACAATAGTAAGATATCAATTTTGAGTTTTGGTGACATCCACGTTTGCTCCATGATAGTAAATCATTCTAGTAATATCATAAGACAAGCCGGTAGGCGACATGGGTGGTCGCTACATAATTGCATACTAGTCATGCAGTTTTTGACAGATCGGGATGAAAATTTTTGACAAAGAAGTTGATTATAGTGCGCATAAAAGCGCGGAAGCCGATTTTTGATTTTCGAATTTTTTTCCCCGGATTTTTTCAAAAATTTCAAAGTCCCGTTGCTAAGCAACTGTGGCATCCATAGCAACGGTGCTCAAAAGCATACAGCTAGATCCTGGTATGAACCTACCAAAACTATGAAGTTTCATCAAAATCGGTTGACTCCTCTGGCCTCCAGAGCTGTCCATTACATACATACAGACAAAAAACCTGAGAATAAGGGTAGTCTAGCGACCACCCAATAATGGAAGATGATTTCTAATACTGGTTACCACCAAAGGTGGCGCTGTTTCCGCCACATGTCAATTTTGGAGTTTCGGTGACATCCACGTTTGCTCCATAATAGTAAATCATTGGGCCTATAGAAGTGTCATAAGATAACAGAAAATGATTTGTAATACCGGATACCACCAAAGATGACGCTATTTCCGCCACATGCCAATTTTGGAGTTTCAGTGACATCCACATTTGTTACATTATAGTAACAAATTCTTGTCTCAGGAAGGAGACGAATATGTTTCTGATAACACAGATGTCTTCTCAGACAGGAGACCAATGGCAAGTTGTCCTTGTTCAGCTTTAGCTGACTCCAGGCGGTCTTCTTTGCAGTCTTGTCTTCCTTGAACATCCGATGCATCTTCTTCTGGGTTATCTTGCAGTGGATCTTTGTCGAGTTTGTCTTCATATCAGATGGGTTCATTGTTTCTCAGTACCCTGACAGTTTTTGAAGAGAACGATTATTGAGTTGTGTTGGATCAGGCTTTGTGCTTCCTCTTTTTTTATGTGCATGGCTGCCAATTTGAAATGCACAAATATGAATTACTTTGAATACCCCAATCATTATTAAAACTCATACTTAAGATATTTTACTAAATAATAGGACAAATAACCAAAGAAAGATAATTTTAAAATCAGGAAGTCTTTTATTATATTGTTGGTAATATTTTTTGCCAAGGCCATACTCTTGCGATGCAGACGAGGCCATGCACGATCTAAGAGTAGAATCGGCACGCTCACAATCCCCCAGATCCAGGGTCGAGATGTTGCATGGCCTTATATTCTCGCTTCTTGCTCGAGGGGAATTTTTACCTGTTTTCCCATTCATAAATTGAAAAATACAAATTGATGTGAAGGCAACTTTATGATGAGCTACGGTACTGGCAACGCCCACAGTGACCTCCCATAAAATCCTCATATCTACCCCAGTGTGTGCCATTCATGAAGCAAAAAGGATAACTGATGTCACTCGTCTTTGATAAATCTTTGAGATTTTTCACTTTGATTCTGTGTCACTGAGGTCATTAGAGAATGGTTACTTTCTTGGTTTCTGGTGTACTTCTGTTTCATTCTTTTTACTGAGGAATCATCAGCAGGCTGGCAGGATAGCCTTGGCCATAGAGCTACACACACTCACCTCCAAGCTGTCTTGCCTGAGTTTGAATCCTGGCCCAGCTATAAACTGTCACCCTGGTATTACACAGGCAGAGTGATTCATCAATGTGTGTGCCATCCCTCGGATGGACATTAAGCAAGGCGTCCCGTCTGCCGGCATTTGTTTGTGGGCGTTAAAGATTCCAGAGTGTTATTCGCGAAGAACAGGCGAGTATTCGCCAGCACCTTGAGCAAAATACAAATTTCTGCCTTAACTTTCCGTTTCCCCCGTCCCAAGGCAATGAAGTGCAAAAGGGTCAATTTCCGCTCCCCTCTTCCCCCAAGGGGTTCGGAATGCCCCTTCACTGAGCTTAAGGATTAGTAGTATTCGTAGTCGTAGTTAAAGTTCCCACGGTGTCTTCCCTGAAGAGTAGGTGAGCTATCACTGGCATGCTTAACAAATTACAAATTCCTGTTCTAAGCTGCAGGGGGACTGCATCAGCGGCACGGCCATGCCCCCTGAACCACTTGCTGCTACTCACAGACGTGCTTCCGACGACAGAAGAAAAAGAAGACAAAGAAGAAGGAATCATCAGCAATTGATCCCAACACAAAACACATCAGTGTCCTCATAAAGGAGCTGCAATGCACAAACATCAGTAAAAAGATAATAAATGAAAAAGATGTTATCTGTAATTATTAAGTTCATCAAATGTACACCACAAACCAAGAAAGTAAATATTACTAATTACTTTATTCAACTCAAGGCGCGACCCTGGTAACCATTGTGCTTGTCTGGGAATATTCCTGTGAGCATGATTTAACTTGTGTGCATAGTCACCGTGTTTAGATTTTGTTAGAACAGTATTTCAAAACATTCAACGTGAATGGCAGGTTCAGATTGAGTTCAATTTTTTTAAAGGGGGAAGGACGTTCTTCACATGTCCTCCAAACTTTAACAACAAATTCATCACCAGCACCAAAGGTGTGTAACTTCATTAGAGGGGCGTAGGTGATGCGGAACTTGCTTCCCTTTTGCACCGATGAAGGGGTAATGGCAGAAACGTCAGCTTCGACTTGTCTCCCACGGTTGTTATTGTACCTCGATCAAAATTCTGGGCATTTCATCCATTGTGGTATGTGTCCTCGAACACACATCGACAAAACAGTTCTTCATTCATTCGAAGTCTCTGGACATTATTCCTGGAGATAAACATTTTAAAATGTTTATTAGACGAGTAAACAATTGTGAAAATTTTGTTTGATGTGTATATATATATATATATATATATATATATATATATATATATATATATATATATATATATATATATATATATATATATATATATATATATATATATAATTGAAAATGATAGAGGGTCCAAATTTTCTGCCACCCCTCTTCCACAACTTTGTCCAAGAAAGCATTTCATCATGAGATTAAATGGTTTAGTATTTTCATTTACTTACAATGTGTAATATTTGTACATGTGGTGTAATTTTAAATTTAATGGGCAAAAAAAAGAAGTAATTTACTGCAATTTGCAGCAGTTTGTTGACATTCGTATTTTGTTGTTGTTATTGCACACCAGGCTGGGAGATGCTCCCAAAATGAAAGCAGTAATAACAAGTAGCTCTGTTAGAATTATTGTTAAAGTATAACGATATCCGCAGTTTTAATAAACGGTGTGCGGAATGGAATCCTTGTTTGGTACGGGATTAAATGCAGTGAATGCACACAGAATACAGTGTTCACTTTGCTGATATGACTTAATCATTGTGTGTCTCACGGTTGCCTTTTCCCATCATTCCATCGCTTCCTGTGATCAGTTTCCTATTTGGACGTGGACAATTCTCTCTCTCGAGGTGACCAAACTTTGTGCTATCTTGCTGTGTTTTCTTCGACCTGTTTCCGCCGCCTTCCCCGATGTGCGCAATCGCGTGCCGTGCACATTGTGCGAACGCCATGTAGCTGTCTACAGTTACCCTAGACTTATAAAAGTATCTCAACTGCCCCTCTCTTCCCCAATTTTGTTACTTTATTAACATATCTAACGATATTCAGGTTTCCTTTCATCAATTGTGAGCACACAGTGAGCTTTGCTCTCTTACTCTTCTTTTTAGTTTGTTTGTTTCGTTTTGATTCAGACAATTAGGAGTAATAAAGACAAACACACAACAAGCTAGAGCAACCCCAACACCGATGGACCTGTTCCCAGTCATTTATTTCGAAAAAAGAAAAACAATTGATGAAACAATCTCAGTCTGCATTGCCGGTAAAACTTCCGCTCAACACGCACATTTGTTTTGCAGGTCTTACGTGGGACACATCCGACTGGATGTCACCGCCTCTCGAAGAAATGGATGAGTTCGCTGAAGGCGACTACTACCTTGGTGGCTGCGACGTGGACAATGAACTCCCCCCTCAGCAAGACAACCTCTATGTTGAGGACCGAGAAGTCCTGCAACCGCTGTGTAGGGAGGGTGTGCCAAGAAGTCCTGGCTTGAGTGTGCGGAACCGCCCCGGTTTTCACCCGAGCCAGTACCTTCCACCACATGCTTACCCTTGCGAGCCGGCGGCACGTCGCACCGCCAGGGACTACGGACTGGCCTTCCAACGCTACGATGACGAATACGCACCGTTGTCTGTCATACCGGGCTTCGGACAGTTGGCTTGCCACGATTCCGAGCAGGTTGACGAGCCCGATGGGGCAGAGGAGTTTCCTTACAGTGAGAGCACGTCGGGAGGCGTAATCACTCGCCATCACACTCAGGTGTAAGAGGCGATGGCCGAGGACTGAGAATGGGGATGCTGGAATCGTCGGCTCAAAGGAGCACACTTTCGCTCGAGGACACCAGCCGAGCTGCCATGATGTGTTTATTTTTTTAAACTCTCAAATGGTTTTATTTGCTGATGACCTTTATATTGAAAACCACACAGGCATTTGTTTTATATCTCACATCTCGCAGCTTGGATTCACTGGGTTACATTTCCAGTTCCTTTGTACAGTCTCCCTTCTCGCCATGTGTACGTGGCTATGTGCTGTAAAATGTTGCTGTTTTCTTTGTAAACGTTACAATTGCATCTGCTTTTAAAATTACACTTTTTTAACCTTTAAAAAGCATTCCTCTTTTCATTGCCACCAAAGTGGTGCTGAAAACTCTGGGAGCGGGAGGGGGGGGGGGTTGTGGTGGTTGTAAAGTGGATTATGTACTATCGTCCTGGTGCTAACCAATCTGACCTTGTTCCTCATCTTCCACTAGCAGGATTAATAAATCGCGATCAGGTAAGTTTTCCATAATCGATGCCATACCTTCTAGGGAAGATTAAGTGGGACACAGAGAAAACACAAGTTCGGTTTGTTAAGAAGAGAAAAAGGTCCTTACTTTCATTATTTAGCGCTTGAGTGAAATAAACAGATTATTTAACAATGCCACTATCTTTGTGTTGATATGACATTCATAATTAATACACCATCACGAAAATAACACTTTGCCTTCATATGGCGACAGAGAATATATACAAGGGATGGAACGGGTGCAAACGCAGTCTGTTTGTGGTTGGAGAGCACGTTTGATGCAGACTTGCTGCTCAGCCATTCTGACTCCAGTGACTTTAATAGGTCAGACGTTAAATCCACAATGCAATGAATGGAAATGCATCGTTCCTTGACACTGTGGCCTGTGCTGTCATATTGTTGTGGTGCCGGGTCTCGGAGGCGAGCACGACCGCTCGTGGGAGCAGTAGAGTCGGGTCCACGGAACACCCAGAATTTAGGTCGTACCTTTCAGATAAATCCGAAAGGTCACGGATCCCTTATCGGACCGAAGATCGCCAATAGATCGACCACGTGGGATAGGGTCAATTGCCAATTTCAATATACCTAAATACCCACGCAGTCTAACCACCGGGGAACCACACCCTCGGCCGACTCTGTCCGATCCGAGTCGCAGGTAACGGCTCGGATCTGGCCTAACCGAGCGGAGTTACCAGAGCCGTGCCGGACCAAATGAACAATTAGTTTCTTCGCGATTTCCCAACACGCACCATGCTAAGCCAATGAAAGAAACACAGAAATGAGCTGGTACATTCAACAAAAAGGGGGGTATTTATTTATAACAATAACCGGGGAGGGGAACACACACAGCAGAGTTATCCGACTAAGCAGGCCAATAATACATAACAAAAGCACTTAACAATTCTACTTATAAGACGGGGCCCACGGACACAGACAAACACACAAATACCCAGAAATGGACCCCGTCGGGTCTTTATTGAAGGCTTCCAGCTCGAGGAAAGGTGAGCTGGAGACCAGAGCTAGCTTGGACCTGTCCGCCTCATGCGGTCTTCGACGTTCTGGCTCGGTGGGACTCGAACTCGCAACAATGATGCCACTCCAAGTACCAGGGATGGTGGGTGAACGGACACCAACCAGCATGAGGGCGGACAAGGCAGCGAGCGTCAGCAGGCAAGGCGAGACGATCCAGCAGGCAAACCCCAACCGCCCCCAGTGGGATCACACCGATCAATTATTCACTCCCTGTCCAGGGGGGAGGGGACTCCCCCTCGTAACCCGCCCACCCCTTACTGGACGGTTTTGGCGCGCGATCCACTCGTTGCCCCTGTGATTGGCCAAAAGGGGTGCCAAGTCCGCTGATTGGACGCGGGGGGGGGGGGGTGTGGCGGGCATCACGGCGGACCGCCCCTCAAATAGGAAGATGAGTAATATTGTCCTGCTTTGGCTCCCATTGGCCGAACGACAGCAAACTCGCTCGCAGATTGGTCGAGAGAGACCCCCAAGTCCTTCATTGAACTCCGCCCACCGCGAGCGTTATGGCCTCAGGATGGAGCGAGGCGAAGGTGTTGTTGTTGTTGTAGTTGAAAATGTAAAAGAAAACCCTGACTATCAGAATAACTCCACAGCGCACGAGCATTCAATCACCCATTAAACAAAGAGACGGGACCCTAACTACAAACACATACCGATATAACTGATCTATAAGGACCTGGCTGTTGTGCGCAGTAAGCTTCCAAATTCGTAACACTATTTCTAAACAGCTTCAGGAAGCAGATACAATTGAATCCTCATCTCCGGTAGAGACCTCCACACACAAGGAACTTTGGCACAGGAGAAGGCCATTCGGTCCATCATGCTTGCACTGCACCAGCCCCAGGATCTACCACACATCCAGACACAAGCCACCTACAAGTCCTGTCAATATCCCCATACTCCTGTATCTCCCAAACATCCAGATACCTATTTAGTTACCATTTAAACTTTTCTACCCCTTCCACTGCCATTACCTTTCTGGGGGGACCATTTATCAATGTATTAACCACTCTCTGACTGAAAGACCCCCGCTTTAAAACTGTCATCTTCTTTACCTTCAAGCTATGGCCACTGGTGGTAATACTATCGATACATAGCTTGATAAAAGGTTTTTGGTTCATTATCTCACATGGTGTCAGATCTATAAGGTAGATGTCTGATGGCTGAAGGTTATAGTTTTGTCATTTGTTGTATATAAAACACGAGTGTTACACAATAATTGGTGCAAGCACGTTTAAACAGCAATAACTTATTAACCCTTTTTTTCATTACTCATCGGCTGTTCAACAATGGGGATACGATGGACACACGCTGAACCAATCCTCCACTCCTCTACATGATCAGTGATCACCTTGCTTTGACTCAGCACACTTGACTGCAAACACCTGCCCAAACTTGCTCACCTAAAAATATTTCTTAAAACTTGTTTTTAACATGAGAAACTGATATTGAACGATGTATATTTTGCAACAGTAAGTATTGCGATTACAAAGATAACCTCTAATTTAATGGTGAGACAAGCTGCTGTTCTGGGGTGTGTTCCGTTAGCAAGTAGTTTGCTATCGCTTTCCAAGGAAGTCAACACCCTTTCCAAGCCGCTCGCCAAGGCGACTTTCAATACAAAAAGATGATCTTTCAATGTATAGGTGAAGCATGAATCTCATAACAAGGCCCCTTTCAAAAAGGAAGTTTAAATTGACAGATCCCCGAGCAGGTGTAAAACCGGATTGTCGATCATGTGGCCAAAGTCTGGATATTCTGCCCAACAGGGCCGGATTTAGACATGTGGTGGCCCCTGGGCAGCCTTCAGTAGTAGACACCCACCCTACCTTAGAATACTAAAAAGGTGACAAGATATATTTACAGTCATCCATAAAGTATATTTTTCAAGAACAAAGAATCTGAATGAAAATGTACATCTATAAACATCATGATCAATCTATACACAGTATAAAGAATCTGAATAGTGCAGTGAATAAGCAAGCAGGTCAATCATGATCAATCATAGAATCTACAATCTAGTACAGTACCTAATACCTACATTTACAGACCACTGATGAGACCACCAGGCACTTTACGAGACTTGACCCTTGCAAAGTCTTGGATCAATTTGTCGAAGTCAATTGACTTCCATATAAAATAGAGAATGAGATAAGATGAATATCTTATATCTGTTCCACTAACTTCCAACTACCATTCAGGCATTCACAAATACATTTTTCCCTACAATTTTTTTTTCATGAAATATGTGGTGGCCCCTGGGCAACTGCCCAGCTTGCCCATGCCTAAATCCAGCCCTGCTGCCCAAGGTGGCCACCACTTTCTCTTTGTCAAGCCCTACCGGTTCTATTTCATGAAACCCCACCACATCCAAATCTCTCCCCCTCCACCATCCCGGATGTTTACATCTCTGGGTCGAAATTAATTTTTTACTGCAAAAAGCATTTGTACTCAAAGCACTTGTAAATGTCCTTTGAACACACTCGTAAGTTACACATGCCCGCACGGGATTCTCGACGGAGTAGGGATCGAGAAGGTAAAAATGCAAATGGTGTCTTCTGTCATCCAGCCGGCAAGCTGGGAGCAACAATTCACATTTATTGCCACATCTGATGTAATGTAAATACTCTAATGGTGGCGAGCTGCTCCATTTGAAAATGTTTGCTCGATATCTGTAGCTTTTTGATGCCTCAGGTCCATAATAAAAATTTGGATTGGTGTCAAAACCAGTGACCGATTGCAAATGAAGTGGGATTTAAACGGAGCAATGTTTGATTGTATTAACAATCACCAATTAAATATTGTTACGTTTGAGGGGGGGGGGTATGCATTCAAAGGGTAATTAGGATGTTTAATTAGGTATGCCATGCTGTTCGAGTTTACCAGGATCTCGATGTAATAAGTAGCAATTCAGTGGTGATAAGTTGTCTAGTAAATGTTCATTTCTTCAAGGGGGGAAATGATAATTGTCACGTAATTAGATAGGGACACGGGATAGGGTAAGTGTGTCTGCTAAACCCTTTTTGGTATTCTCTGGAGACTGGCTGTGACGTCACAGGACAGTGCAGCGGATGGCTCCGCCCCGTGATCACGATTGGCAGAAGGCGACGGCGGTGGGCCAATAAACGGCTCGATTGGAAGTGACGAGGACGGAAGGATAAAAAGGTTCTGTTCAGGGTCGAAAAGGAAGAGGAAGAAGATCTGGACAAAAAGATCGTGTTTTTTTTGGTGTGGAGGCTGTTGCGTGGAGAGCGTACTTGTTGTGCTGATTCAATCGTGTTCTTGATCGTGTCTTGGAGCCTTGCTGAGCCTCGTGCCTCACCTTGGTTGGCTCTGGGGTTCTGCTGACTCGGAGTACGGGGTCGAACGGCGGGCGGACCTGCCTCCCTCTCCTGCTCGCAACTTGGCGCCAGAACTGGTTCCCTGGCGGCTGTGAGCGGACTTGCGCCAAGACCAGGAGGTCGACAGCACCACGGTTTCTCCTGCCCCCCTGACGAGAGCAAGGCCAGCTCGTCCGACGCCGATCCAGGGTCAGTTGCGTCCACACCACGGTCCAGCCTGACCACCAGAAATAGCTACTTTGTGTGTGTGTGTGTGTGTGTGTGTGTGTGTGTGTGTGTGTGTGTGTGTGTGTGTGTGTGTGTGTGTGTGTGTGTGTGTGTGTGTGTGTGTGTGTGTGTGTGTGTGTGTGTGTGTGTGTGTGTGTGTGTGTGTGTGTGTGTACTTGGCGCCTTCGAGGGTTTGAGATCTGTATATTCATTGGAATTGTCTGTGTTTTCCCCACGCCTGATCCCACACCATCCCATCGAATCGCCCCGGTTCCCTCTTTTTGCCGAGTCTTGTTATTTCTGATTAATAGTAAAAACAAATAAACATAATCAACTCAGTGAAAAGTGACTCGTGCCACCTTCCTCGTCCCGTTTGCGGTAGAGCGATTAGAACCGCCATGTTTGGGTTATAAATAAATAAACCGCCTCCATCGTTTCGGCTCATTCTACGTTGGCGGGACTGTTCAAGTCCCGTGGACGTCACAATATGATGGATTTCTCAGATATCCCAGATGGTGAACCCACATTTCTCAAGAAGAAACTTAACACAGGACTGAGAAGTCTCTCTAAGATATGACCAACTCGGTTTCGAGTCTGCAAGTTGGAGGAAAACTTACAAAATGTACATTTCGTTATTAACTGCAAGTTATTCAAAGGAACAAAAGATTGAAACAACATAATGCGACGACATTAAATAAGGCAATTCTCTGTATCTAAAAATATCATAGAAAAAAACAAGGTTGGCATGATGTTCACCAAATTTTGTATACATGTTGGTGGTACCCAGGGTCGTCATTGGTGGTACCCAGGGTCAGGTCATGGGCACTAAGATCGCCCTCGCAGAGGGAGGGGTCTAGATGATTTGCCAATGCCCCGAAGGGAGTAGGTGTTTCTAGTGATTTTAAAGTTAACTCTATTTACCCACAGGTAAGAAAGGATATTCAATATTAATGATATTTCTACAGAATATAATGATGAGTAATAAATAAATTATTATTTTTGAACATTTGGAGAGATTGATACAATGAGGTTGTAAAAAAATTCAACAATATCATTTACGATGTTATTCCTAAACACCAATACAATGACATGGAATGTTTCAACACAAAGTATTGGGTAAATATAACCATGAATGATTCACAAATTCAATGAAACCTTGAATTAAAATCAGAGATTTCTTTAAAAAAAAAAAAGCAAAAAAACATGATCAGACACTTTGAAACATTTCTATAAGGAACATCAGAACTACAAGTAAGCCTGGTGTTGGCTAAAAGGTTACTGGCTTACTTAAGATCTTAGGGTCTTGAATTTGAGCCCATATCAAATAAGACGAGGCGGGTTGACTCAGCCCCGTCATCCTTCCGAAGTCGGCAAAATGAGTACCAGCTTACTGGAAACGGGGCACTGCATCAGTGGCACAGCTGCACTCCCAGAAAACGATACAGCTACATAGGAAATAATAATAAGTAAAAAAAACACAAAATATCATAGCCCCCATTGTTTTGGTAATTTTGCTGTATGGAGCCCATATTTATGTACAACTAAAATGGCCGCCAGTCTATCAGTTGGCAATCTGATCAGGTCACAAAATAAAGTGATTGGCATGTGTGTGCCATCATGTACTGTGCCGATACCAAGTTTAAACAAAATCGGACCGTGCATGTCTGAGAAATGGTTGGGAACACATTTAAGTAACAAAATGGCCACCAGTCAGCCATCTTGGACCTGATCAGGAAGGAAGAAAGAAAAAAAATGACGTGCATATGTAAGCCATCATTCTTTATCTGTGTGCCAAGTTTGAACAACATCGGTAAATACTTGTCTGAGAAATGGTTGAGGACATGTTCAAAACTGGGGTTTCTTTTACAACTAATATGGCCACCAGTCTGTCATATTGGATCTGATGTCAAAAAAAAGATGACGTGCACATGTAAACCATCATTCGTTATCTGTGTGCTAACTTTGAACCAACGTTGGTAAATGCACGTCTAGAAATCGTTGAGGACGTTTGACATCGGGTTTTTTTACAACTAAAATGGCCACCAGTCTACCATCTTTGATCAGATTGCAAAATAAAGTTAGTTGCATGTATATGCAATTGTATGCTGTGTTTGTGCCAAGTTTGAACAAATTGGATCTTGCCTGTCTGAGAAATGGTTGGGGACACGTTTTAAGTAACAAAATGGCTGCCAGTTGGCCATCTTGGATCTGATCCCAAGATGAAATTATGTGAATATATAAATCATAATTCATTATCAGTGTGCAAAGTTTGAACAACATCGGTAAATGCATGTCCGAGAAATGGTTGAGGACGTGTTCAACATCATGTTTTCAACAACTAAAATGGCCGCCAGTTGGCCATCTTGGATCTGATCTCGAGAAGAAATGACATGCCTATGTAAGCCATCATTCTTTATCTGTGTGCCAAGTTTGAATAAGGTTGGTGAATGCATGTCAGAGAAATGATTGACGTGTTCAACTCCAGGTTTTTTTATTACAACTAAAATGGCTGCCAGTCAACCATCTTAAACCTGATGTTGAAAAAAATGACGTGCATACGTATACCATCATGTGTTGTCTTTGTGCAAAGTACGAATAAAATCGGTCTATACATGTCCAAGATATGGTTGCGGAAGCACACACGCACGCAAGGACACAAAAATCGAGACCAAATCCATAAGCCCACATTTCGGACAAGTCCAGCAGGGGCTAATAAACTCCAAATAATTGTATTCCCTTGAATTATAATTAGCAGGCATTGCTCCCAATTTGGAAGAGCACTCTCATGTTGAACAAGTCCAAAAGCATGGTGCAAAGGTAACACACTAACCCGGAATAACCTTCATCTCCCACACCTCCTCTACCTTTTCCCTACTCCCACTACCTACACCGCAACCCCAAACACAAAGCCGAGTGTTGGTAATTATAAAATCCTAGAGGCAGCTGCGGATGATTGATTAGGTCAGAACTGATTGGTCGTTCGGTAAGTGTTATCGGCATTGCTCGTGATACATGGTTGGCACCCTTGATGCTGCGATTTTCTTTCTCTGCTGCCAATGACAAGTGATGAAACCTGTTTAACAGCTGATGGGGCACGTAGTATCGGGGTTCTCGTGCAGGTGCTGCATGTAAATGCCTGCAGTTGTAAAGGGTAGGGTTTAAAACATCAAAGGCCTTATAATATGTAGCTTTATGCAGCATTCTTTGACTATAAGAATTAACACCAGGTGGGGTTGACTCAGCCTGTCAACCTTAATATTAACAACAAAAAAAAAAAATATATATATATATATATATATATACCCAACAACAACAACAACAACACGCTCACCTTCAACCGATTCTGCTTCTTCTTCTTCCTCTTAACCTCCTCGTCTTCTTCCTCGGGTTTTTTTTTTTTTATTACACTTCCATGACCTAATCTGTTTAACTCTCTCATACATGATTTTTTAACTACAAAAACGATCTTATAATGCTTAATCTTCCTCTCTCACACATGTGGTACTCTTTACTGTTTCACAATGCACTACTCTTCTGCTATTTTAACAGACTGCTCTCATTTCGACCTCTCTTTCATTCCTTGCCTAAAAAAATCCAACTATTACAGCGTTTATTCTCTCCATTCTCTGAATTCGCCTTCATTGCATCCATCAAGAATTGTGTTAAATCGCATCTCTGACCTAAAACTTTGAAAAACCACAGTTTGCCATGGATGTTCGCTTTCCATCAACCATTCTTTTTTTCCAACTTCAGTGCCAACTCACCCCCCTCACTCTCACTCTCAAAGCAACCATCCCACTGTTCTCCCTCCAAGCCTCTCTCTCACCTCTCTCAAAAATCCCCCCCTCACCTTTCATCCCCCTCACTCTTCCTTTTCAAAGTTGCCCCCCTCTCATCCACCAACCTGCCTCCCTCCACTGCCCTCTCACCTCCATCTCTTCACTCCACCTCCTCAAATCCTCAACTGCCTTCTTCCTTGTCTCTTGTCCCCCTCTCCCCCAGCACCACAGAGCCTTTTCTCCTCCTCATTCGGCCCCCTCCCCTCGCTGTTCTGCAATACCCCACACTCCTTCAGCAACCCTCCTTACCTGCCCCCCTCGTCCCTTGTCCTACCCTCCCCCTCCCCCTCCACCTCCTGCACCCAAAGCCTCCTCCCCTTCCTCTTCATTAAAAGTGTAGACCTCAAATATCCGGGGCCTTCGCTCAAACCTTTCAGATCTTTCCATACAGGTTGCCACTGACAAACCAGACATAATCTGCCTAACAGAAACTTTCCTCTCCCAAGACGTGTCTGACTCCCAAGTATCTCTCCCTGGCTACTCCCTCTTACGGTATGACAGACCTGAGCCTCGTCCTGGTGGAGGTGTTGCTCTCTTCATCAAAGACTCTATTCCTCACTCTCCATGCACTGCTCTCACTCCCCAACACCCCCAGGAATACCTCTGGCTTCGGCTTCCCCTCCACTCCCACCTCATGTTTATATGTGTACTGTACCGTCCACCGAACAGTGATGACTCCATCTACACCTCACTATCCGAAAACATGGACCATCTTCTATCTTCTCATCCAAACTCTCTTCCTCTTATGTGGTGACTTCAATTGTCATCACGCCAGTTGGCTCGGTGTGGGTACCTCTCTCACCTGCCATGGCACCTCAGCAAAAGCTTTCTGCGACTCATTTGGACTGACTCAATCGGTCAACTTCCCGACCCGGATCTCAACCAATGGTCCTCCATCTCTTCTGGATCTGATTTTGACAAATTTCCCTGACAATATCTGCTGCTCTTCCTTCGCTCCAATTGGTTCTTCTGACCACGTCCTTGTCAAAGTGGACATCTCTCTGGCTGTTATCAGAGAACCACCTCACCGCCGTCGAGTCTGGCATTTCACTCAAGCCGACTGGCAGGGTCTCCGAGCAGCCATCAAACTTACAGACTGGTCTCCTATCACTACTTTCTCAAACATCAACTCATCCTGGGAATTCTTTCAAAGAAACTTGCTCTCCCTCATGCACAGATGTATCCCCTCTCGTGTTCAGTTGTCTTACCCTTCCTCCCGCCCTTGGTTTACTGAAGCTTGTGGCGAGGCAGTTGTCCTGAAACAACTTGCCTTTGCCTCATGGAAAGCAAACCCAACTGAGGGCAATCTCAGTTCTTTCCACAAAGCTCGGAACAAGTGTGTATCAACCATCAGGAGAGCCAGAAAACAACATCTTTCTCATCTCAAGTCTGAACTCTCAAACCTCTCTCCCTCCTCAAAATCCTGGTGGCGTTTAATCAAATCTGTTTCTGGTGTATGTTCCCCCTCCATCCCCTCCCTTACCTCAAATGGCCGCACTGCTGATTCCACACGTGATAAAGCTGAATGTCTAAACTCGGTGTTTGCAGCTAAATCTTGTGTCCTAAACCCATCACTATCTCTACCCACCTTACCCAGTCACACCCAACTGTCCCTGGACTCTGTATCCTTTTCTCCTGACAAGGTGGAGAGCTTGCTTTCAAACCTCGAGTCAGATTCTGCAACCGGTCCAGACGGCATCAGCCCACGTGTCCTCAAAGCCTGCTCTTCTGCTCTTGCTCACCCTCTCTCTGTTCTATTCACCCTCTCATTTGCCCAAGGTCATCTGCCATCTGCTTGGAAATCTGCTAACATCACTGCCCTACATAAAAAAGGTGCAAAAACAGATCCCTATAACTACAGACCAATCAGCCTTCTCCCAATCATCAGCAAGGTTATGGAATCCATCATTGCTTCAGACATGAAATCCTTCCTCTTCTCCAATGGCTTGATTTCCAATCATCAATTTGGTTTCAGACCAGGTCACTCTACCCTGGATATGCTGCTTCTGCTCTCCCATCAATGGATGGAGGTCCTCAATGCCAGACAGGAAATCCGAGCCGTATCCCTGGACATATCACGTGCTTTTGACACAGTCTGGCACCCTGCCCTACTCACCAAACTCTCTTCCCATGGTATTCAAGGCCATCTCCACTCATGGTTCGCAGACTTCCTCTCCTGTCGCAGTCAACGTGTGGCCCTAAATGGAGTTCTTTCATCCCCTCTTCCTGTGCAGGCTGGAGTTCCTCAAGGTAGCGTTCTGGGCCCTGTTCTTTTTCTGGTTTTCATCAATGATCTCTCGGACTCTCTGGAAAATCCTCTATTTCTCTTTGCCGACGACTCCACCCTCTGCCGTACCATCTGTCATCCCTCAGACCGGCAAGCAGCAGCTTCTTCGCTCACTGCAGATCTGGATAAAATCACAAACTGGTCCAACACGTGGAACACGTATTTCAATCCAGACAAATCTCACACTCTCACTATGTCTCTTCGAAAGGACCGTTTACAAAACCCCCCCATCCACTTTCTCAACAATCCTCTGGAAGAAGTCTTTTCTTTCAAGCTTCTGGGTCTCACTATCTGCCATGACCTTTCCTGGGAAAGTCACATTTCCAACCTCGCCTCAAAAGCCAGTCGCCGACTGGGAATCCTCCGTCGTGTTAAGTCCTTCCTCGGCCCTCTTGAGCTCCTGACCACTTACAAAGCTTTTGTCCGTAGCCTGATGGAGTACTGCTCTCCCCTCTGGGCTGGTGCTCCTGCCTCCCACCTTTCTCGGCTTCACGCTGTCGAAACCAGGGCATTTAAGATCATCGGCATCTCCCGCAATGAAGCTGAGTCTTTGGGCCTCTCACTCAATCACCGCAGGTTGGTCGGTGGTCTTTCTGTCTTCTACCGACTCCTCTCCAGCCTTGCCCCCCCTGCTCTCTCTGCGATTTGTCCCCACCACATTTCCACAGGGCGCTCAAGGTCCGCCAACAACCCCCTTCTGGTAAAACTACCAAAATCACGAATCACTGCTCATCTTCACTCTTTCATTCCTCTTTTTCCTGCCTTTGGAATAAACTTCCTCACTCTATTCTTTCCCATTCTTCCCTCCAGGCTTTCAAAACAGCTGTTCACCACCACCTCTTATCTTCCCCCATCCAAATCCTCGATCTTTTCTACCCCCGATAATCCACCCAAGCCCACTTCCTTTATTTCTCCTGCTTTCCTTCCTGAAATTCCCTGAAATGTCCATCTTCTTTTCGCCATGTTCCCTGTCCCATCCCCATCCCTCTCCCTTCCACATTTCACCTAATGTGTCTGTTCCCCACTGTTTTGTCCCTTCCACTCCCGCCCCTCTTGTCTCATGCCTCCTTGCTGTGAGTTGTGTGTTAGCTCTCATACGAGCCTCGACCAAGGTATACAAAAAAAAAAAACCTTCTGAGTGCGAGTAATTATGTAGTCCTTTTGCAACCCCGATGTCTCCCAATGGCAAACCCTCCCTTCTGGACTTGGTGATGACCAACTTCCCCACAAATGTTTCCTGCTCTTTCTCTGCTCCAGTTGGTTCATTGGATCATATGCTGGTGAAAGTGAACATCTCTCTGACTATTCTCAGGGCTTCCTCAACGCCGGCGAGTCTGGCATTTCACTCGAGCAGATTGGTAAGGACTGCAAACAGCCATCTCTCTTCAGGACTGGTCTCCCATATCTACTGCTCCTGATGTACAAGTCGGGTGGAGACTTATCCAGTATAAGGGGGTGAAGTGTAAGATTTGGACTAAAAATATTCCCTGCCAACCTAAGAATAGACATGTATTTGCATTGACTGTTGCTGTCATGTTTGCTTTCTTCCTCGTATGTGGTATTGAAGTTGGGGTTGCAGCAAGGGCCAGAAGGGCAGACTCACTTTTTGTTGAATCTCATTTTGCTTTTTTAAAGAAAATAACCACAATAGTATGTGAGTGCGTCCTCAACCGGTGGAAGTTCCACAAAACGATAGAAATTAAATCAAAATGAAATGTACGTCATACAAGCAACACATGAAGATAATTCCACCATTTTTATTCTCACAAGGACGATTTAATTAACCCACATAGTGTATTCCCGAAAATGTGCCATCAACGTATGGCGGCATCGCACATGCTTTGTGATCTGCATTCACCCCTTTCCTGGACCTCAAAAGGAACACCCTTGTATGTGGCTGCGCGGTGCTTGTTTGTACGTAGTTCAGGCTGCACTGCTTCCCACACTTTCTTCTTTGGGTTCAACTCCTTATCAGGTTCCCCTGTGGATGCATTTACAACATCTACAAAACTGGAAAATACACAATTCATCTTGTAGTTTCAAAAATAAACACGAAAGTTGGTGATTAATTCAAATCACCAACCATCTTGCATCTTTTGTTTTGTATGGACCTTCATGCTGTCATTGGGTATAAGTCACTCAAAGATATGTCATTGCCCTTCACCTCATTAATTATACGCACATTATAACAGGCTGCTTAAAGCAAGTGATTTTTCCACAATCGTGGAAAACGGATGGAATTGATGACATTAAACAGAAAACTGAATCCAACATGGCACATGCGTACACCTTCAGAGAAACTTTACTTTTTATGGTGAAAAACCATGTTTTTTACAGTTTTATGGGACCGTACAGATGAGGTTGCCAAAAATAATTAAAAAAACAACAGAATAAAATAAACCCCTGGTGTGGTTATGTCGATGTACATACAGCCATGTCTGTGTACTTCCTTTGTAGGTGAGCATACATGGAC
>NC_140973.1:51308940-51418940 GCF_056783735.1 Eptatretus burgeri | reverse complement strand
CATTCCTCCTCCTCCTCCTCCTCCTAATCATCTTTTCTCCTGTTTCTGGAACTGCCACCCGGAGGCAAGTTTTAATCCCACTCTTTGCTCCAGGGCTCAAGCAGGCAGTGCACCATGATCTCGTAGCAAACCACATTCGTACTCGCAATCTTTTATACGCTGATTCACGCTACCTAACTCAACATAACCTCACTGTGTTTCCTTCCTCTCTCTCTTTTCCTGTTCGTTCATTCCCTTACACGTGTTCAATTTTATGGGCTCACTGCCCCATGGTCAATGTTACATTTTTACCCTCTGTCATCCCGCTATTTCCATGGGCATCAATCATATACAAGCAAACAATCAAGAATTCGAGTTCACAGAACACCTTACCCCATGCTATCTTGAGAAAAAGGACATGGCTGGGTTCTGAGAGCGACAAATTTGATTGGTCATGATGACTTACAATCCCATAATATTTTGTCCAAGTACTTCAAAACGGAAGGGATTTGAAAGTGCCAAAAAAGGGGATTTGTGTTCTACAGTTGGGTCATTCCATGTCAAATCATCAAAGAATCTGCCGTCATCTCTCAGATTTTTGTAAAACTTTGGGAACCAATTGGGACCCATGAAAAACGGCAAGAACTCAAATATTTTTGCCAACAGCCTCTTAATTAGTGAGATACAGACGAACGAACTTTGGACTAATTAGCACGACGTCGCGAATTCAAATGGCCATATCTCTAAAAGTATAACACCTAGAGAGCTGGTTTTGGTGTCATTTTAAAGGTATTTTCATGCCCTATGAATTTGTTTGGGCAACATTTTCCTACCTCCAACCACAAAAAAGTTATCACAAAATATAAACTTCAATCATGAATCCCCAAAAAATGTATCCTTCAAATTTCCTCAAATTCATCCCAGAGGTACCTTATGATGTCAAGAAGCTTCCACATAAATTTTGTGATGGGCACTCCAATAGTTTCTGAGATATTAGCAATAATGTACATGTACGAATGGCATATAGGTTCGAAAATCAGCATTTGTAATGTATTATACAATCAATAAGTGAGTTCAAGTACACAGTGTTCACTAACCTGACTTCGGCTTTCAATTTCGTCTTCAATGCAGCAACAGCAGCACTTGTTTCTTCCCCTCAGGCCCAGTTGAAAATGAAAGTATATGATACTTCAAAGCAATTGATGGTCGTTCCCTGTGTTCCCTGTCATGGCTAGGTTAGAATGATTGTATAATACATTACAAATGCTGATTTTCGAACCTATATGCCATGCGTACATGTACATTATTGCTAATATCTCAGAAACTATTGGAGTGCCCATCACAAAATTTATGTGGAAGCTTCTTGACATCATAAGGTACCTCTGGGATGAATGTGAGGAAATTTGAAGGATACATTTTTTGGGGATTCACGATTGAAGTTTATATTTTGTGATAACTTTTTTGTGGTTGGAGGTAGGAAAATGTTGCCCAGACAAATTCATAAGGCATGAAAATACCATTAAAATGACACCAAAACCAGCTCTCTAGGTGTTATACTTTTAGAAATATGGCCATTTGAATTCGCGACGTCGTGCTAATTAGTCCAAAGTTCGTTAGTCTGTATCTCACTAATTAAGAGGCTGTTAGCAAAAATATTTGAGTTCTTGCCATTTTTCATGGGTCCCAATTGGTTCCCAAAGTTTTACAAAAATCTGAGAGATGACGGCAGATTCTTTGATTTGACATGGAATGACCCAGTGTTCAAGTATATAATTTAATTGAAATGAAATAAAGATTTTAAAGGTTGTAGAAAAAAAATTTTGGAAGTTTACCGCCATTGATGTAGCGTCTTTTACATTACCAATTTAACACGCGACATTAGTTCTTCATGACTGTTATTTGTGTCCTTTATAACATCCTTAAAAAAACAGTAAGTTTCCTGTTTGGAATGATTTTCAATTTTGTTTGACTGCCAGAGAGGAATACAGACTAAAAATTTATCTCGCTCTTCTCAACGCATGCACGATCAGGAAAATTCAGAGCCAAAGTACTTCAAAACTACACGTTAGTTTTCCGATTCATGGTCCAATTCAGTTCAAGGTATAACATTCAATTTAAAGTAAGTTGTTCCTCAATCATAAACTGACGTTTGCAGACAAAGTGAGCCAATTGCTTAACGCTGCTTTTTCCTTCGTATGTGCGGGGTAAAGACACCAATGACTGCTGTTTCGACTTACCTTTATTTTCAGACTTGACTTTAACCATTTTCTGCATGTCCTTCGGAGATGCTATAGGTGGAGCAGCAACATGTGTTGGTGGACCCTCTGGAGACACCAATACCTGCTGCACTGCTCTCCAAAATAAAACAGCCAAATACAATTAAAATTTATATTATTTTAGGGCACAAGTATTACATCATACACAGCTTTAGATTAACACCCAGACAGCATCAACTGTTGGGAGGAAAAGAAAGCGAGACTTTAAAATGTCGATCATTAATTTCACCACTGGAAGATGTGGTCTCCTGAACTTCAAGCCTTCACCATCAGTCATGACCTCCACTCAGCAGACTATATTACAAAGCTGCTGTCTGCTGCTCATCACCACCTTGTGATTATGTTTGAGTGAGCAAGCAGGCTTTGAATCTGTCGATACAAAACAATGTGTCTATGCCTGCACGGTGTTTATAATAACAGTGGTGTAAACAACATGGCCGCACCCATCGCACTGTTTTTGGGCGCTCTTTTGGTGTTTTTGATGGCTAAATCGCCCTCCGCCACCATGTATTTTGAATACTGCTTGCACGAGGACACCCAAAAATACAGGTGTACCACGGGGCATGAGGGAGCACAAGATTGGTGTCACCATCATGCATGATAAGTGCTATTCCCTCCTTTCTTCTCTCATCACACGTATTATAACCTGCTTGCTGGTTCCTTTATAAATCTGGTCCTTTTCACTTTCCCATAATTCCTAACTATTCCATGTTTGTAATCATATCTGTAGTCATAGGTCAGTTGTATTGCTTCGTACGTGGTATCCGTCACCACATGCTGAGGCTCCGTCGGTTCCGCGCATACTCTGTTTGATAGTGCTTGCAACTAGCGTGAGAGCACCATCTTGTTTTACCATAATCGGCAGAAAGATCCTGCAAGGTAGCATAATCATTGCTTCTGGGAACAATGATGCTAATGTGGTTGTTTGAACCTCCCGGTTCGGATTCGATCTATCAGATCTCCTGTGCCCATTCCAATTCCACCTCCACCCTGCTTCAGCTCCATCTCCACAATTTTTGCTATCAATTGCTATTATTCTCAATAAGGAAATCACATTTCATTTCATGCCCCATCTGATCATCATGAAGTAAGGCATGGAAAAATCTAACATAATTAAATGCAAATTTTAGGCCCGTTACTTTAGTGTCGCAGATAAGTTGGTGGCCCCTCTGTAGTCTATCCTTCCTTTTTGGTCTTGCGCCCTGTCATTCAACTTGTGTGCAGCTTGTTCACCCCCAATTTGTCCTTATCCCCCTCCCATTGATCTCATTCTCACTTATACTCTGCTGTTGGTGTTTCCCCCTTTCAATTTTGTCTCCTTCCATTCTGCTCTAGCTCTTCCATGAACCTCGATAATGTACACTTATTTTTAACAAAAGCTAAGACGAACAGGAAAGTGAATCGACATAACCAAAGTGCAGTATACAGCCAATGCTATGTCATGAAATAGAATGATATTATTGTTAGCATAAAAGGAACTTTGAACAACCAACCAGCAGTACTGCATTCAACTTAATGTCAACTCGATCACTATGTAACACAGCTGGTGTTTTGCACAAATCCAGTGGAAACCCCAATTAGAACAATAACCCTGCATATAACAATTAAAAGACAAACCTTGTGCTCTTCGAATTGGCTTTTTAAGAAGTGGAGAGTGCTTTACCCTCTATATAACCAATTATTCGAATGAATGCATTCAAATTTGCAGGTACAGTAGTTGAAATGGTTAGTCAAAATGGCAAAAATTAAAAACAAACACAGAACTCCCAGGGCCTGACCCGGATCCCTCTTATTGTTCAATGAATAGGCCGAGACAAGGAAGGGCTTACATCCATTTCTAATCTCGGCCTTGATCAGCTGCTCTTTCACCAATGAAATCTCTTGCTCGAGTTTCTTATTCTCCGCTCTCAGCTGCTTCTCCTTTTCCTCGCAGGCCTTGCTCACTGTGAAATGGTAAGAAGTGTGTGCACGTTAACATAAAGCATAGCGTAAGGAAGGTTCTTGAAGAGGAGGATAGATACCACGAGAGCAGCCAGGAGGGAAAGGGGGGGGTCATATTATTGCCTTTTTGTCTATGATTATTAATACCATAACCAGAGTAACTGCCCTACAGGCGATCTTGTTCCAAGCATGAAACACATTCTTCTGAAAGATACATTTATCTGGGCAGTGGATAGACAACAAACCGCTGCCTCGATCGTTCCCGCCTCCCCCCTCCCCAAAGGAAGAAAATGCCAAAACGGGCAAAAGAAAATAATTCGACGCTTCAATAAACCAAAGGAAACTTGCCCATGCACAACTTCAGGATGCCCTCGTCAATCCCTGAAAGTTTTCGCTTCATCGGTCAAATCCTCTCGGAGGAGGAGACGAAACACATATAAAACATACTACCCCTCCATTACATTTCGGTTGTTCAGAAATGTATGATTGAGCACCGACTTCAGTTTGTATCAGAAACTACTTGAACAAAAGGTGGTGAAACTTGCTCACTTGTTTTCTGTCTGAGATCTGCCAACTGCACCTTCAGACTACTGATCAGAGCATCAGCCTCCGCCGCCCTCTGTTGCAGTTGGACCAACGAGACGCTGTTCCGGGCCATCTTGATACTGCAGATCACACACAACAAAATGCAAGGGAATTCTCAGAAACCTCAACACATACCGCGTGTGATGCAACAACCGATTCCTTTCAAGATGTAATTACGGTGGTTCAGGTACTTGTTGTGAGTCGGGTTGTGTCAAACCAACGTGCACGTGCTTTCACTACCACTACTAGTTTACCATTCCTATTATGCTCACCCTGTGGGATTGCCATGGGGAATTATTTTGGACCGAGTCATGCATACAAAAACAGTCTTTCACGAACTGGCAGGCCAGTCCTGACATCTGTGTGTGTCTCTCTCTCTCTCTCTCCCCCCGTCTCTCTCTCTCTCCCTCCCCCCGTCTCTCTCTCTCTCTCTCTCCCCCCGTCTCTCTCTCTCTCTCTGTCTCCCCCCGTCTCTCTCTCTCTCTCTCTCTCCCCCGTCTCTCTCTCTCTCTCCCCCGTCTCTCTCTCTCTCTCTCCCCCCGTCTCTCTCTCTCTCTCTCTCTCTCTCCCCCCGTCTCTCTCTCTCTCTCTCTCTCTCTCTCTCTCTCTCTCCCCCCGTCTCTCTCTCTCTCTCTCTCTCTCCCAAACTCTTCAGAGCATTGGTGCCACCGAGGCTGCTTCCTGAGCAAGGATTATCCATATCCTGGGTGGTTTGACATTGCCTTGCCAGCAGTAGTGAGGCTAGGAATTTGGCCAGGGTGCCGACGATAACTCGCCTACTCTTCGTGAGGAAGACCATGGGATCTTCAACATCCACCAACCAATACCAGCAGACGGAATTCCCAA
Organism: Eptatretus burgeri; assembly: GCF_056783735.1. NCBI lineage: Eukaryota > Metazoa > Chordata > Myxini > Myxiniformes > Myxinidae > Eptatretus > Eptatretus burgeri. The sequence continues at coordinate 51,413,313 of NC_140973.1, read as the reverse complement.
TTGAACGTCCATCCGAGAGACGACACACACATTGATAAATGACCCTGCCTTTTAAACACCAGGATGGCAGTTTATAGCTGGGTCGGGATTCGAACCTAGGCTAGAGAGCTTCGAGGCCAACGTGCATACTGCCAGCCATCCTGCCAGCCCACGTTTGATTATAGGTGGCAGGAATTTGTAACTTGACCAGGGTGCCGGCGATAACTCGCCGACTACTCGTGAAATACACCGTGGGATCGTTAGACGTCCGACAAGGAATCAACGACCAGCGTCAGTGATGACAAGCGGCTCCTCTAGGTTCACGTCCATCCGAAGGATCGCCCTGCATGAAGGTCAATAAAGATGGTGCAACACAGCAGCGAAGGGCCAAATGTCCCCTTTTGTAAGCAGGACCCTGGTTCGACTTCACTTAAGTTTACAGCACTTGAAAGGAGGGACTTGGAAAATGACAAGTTGCTATTCCAGACATCGTCGTTACATCACATCATCACACGACACATGATCGGATTTCCGGCGTATGGACACGAAACCAATGGTCATTATGTACTCGTGGAAGATCTTCAGTTCGTTTCAGAAACTACGGCACTGGAGAAGGAACAAACTCACAGCGTGTGCCTCGGCCCACCGGAAGTGACGTAACCGGAAGTGCTTAGGAGTTTTATAGAACAAGTTTCCCCACTGAGCTCGATAACAGGAGGAACTGCCGGCTGATTCAAGTGCATTTGCTGATGAGGCCACGCCGCCGCCGCCATGTTTGGACTCACTACCGAGCGGAAGTTCAACAATAAATAACGTGGGGGGGGGGAATCAAACATTAGCAATTTTTATAGGGTTTTTTCATGTTGGGTGAAGTGCCAAGAGCAGGTTTTTATTTATTTAAAATAAACTCAGTTGTTTCTGAAATCGGGTTGTTCACCTGGTTGAGAGTAGCAAGATGGCGGCCGGTGACCTGTTGTTTTTTTCAGCAACCAGTGATCCAGTTATATTTACATCAGCGGTTTTACCTCACACTTCATAATTATATGAATATCAATGTCGTCACATGATCTCCACTTTACTTAGTGAATTTATTTTGCGACTATCCCATCGATGCGTATGTGCGTGTGCGTGTGCGTGTGCGTATGAGTGTGTATATGTATCTGTGTGTGTATCTGTGTATGTGTGTGTATCTGTGTGTGTGTATATGAGTGTGTATATTGTAACGGATTCGCGCCCGCCGGCGTGCTGACGGCCACGTAACTCGAATCGCAGCACGTCGCCCACCGGACGGACAATCCAGTCGCGACCCTCTCGGACTAACGCCGGGAACTAGTCACGGGTGGACCTTTCGGTCTCACCACGATCGTGCCAATCGGCCCCCGCGTGGGATAGGGTTGCTCGCCAAATTCGACCGACCTAAGTACCCACACGGAGGGTAGACCGGGCGATCGCACCTCGCCGCAGGTCGACTTCGGACACGGGCCACTTTAAGCGACCCGTTCCGTACTATCGGGATAACCGAGCGGTGTTATTCGTCGGCCTCGACGGTTCGATTAATTATCGGGCGTTTCAGCCCACGACCAACCCTTTACGTGAAGCAAGATGGAGATTCAATGAAAGAAAAGACGAAGCGAAGCGGGAAAACAGTTCAACATAATTCACATTTATTCGCGATGAACGGAAAGCACACATATACAATCACACCAAAAGCACATGTAAAAGGAGAAGAAACACAATATTACACAAAAAGCAAATATAAAAGAGAAACACAATGCAGAGCTATCCGACTACCAAGCACACGGCAACACTTATACAATTCTACTTCACAGACTGCGCCGACAACACACACACTCAAAGCAAAAGAAAAAGAACCACCCTCAAGGATGAGGCGGGCCTGGGGCCGAGACCGGGTCGGGCCTACCCGTCTGATGATGAGACGCGAAGTGGCGATGGTGCCTCAACTCCGCGGGCCTCGCGGACAGTGTCTGGTAGGGGGTGGGAAAGGGGCCCCCTGGTCGCACTATCTCAGCGCGGGGGGAAACAGGAGGGGGTTGTTGATGCTCGGGGGATGGAGGATATCACCCTGTCTCGGGTCCCGCGACGAGCGTCTCCACCTCGACCTCGGTCGCGCCGTCGGCCTCCCGCCTCCGCAGCTCCCGACACCGACGCGAGCACCTCCTCGTCCGCCTTCGCCGCCGCCCCCTCTCCACAGCTCCGTCTACTCGCCCTCTCCGTCTCCTCTCTTGGCTCGTCCCAACTCTTCACCCTTGACTTCTCCCCTCCGAACTCTGACTCTTCTTCCCAGCTCCACCGACAACTCGTTCCAACGCACCTCTTCCTTCCAGCTCCACCGACAGCTCGTTCCAACGCACCACTTCCTTCCAGCTCCACCGACAACTCGTTCCAACGCACCACTTCTCTGACTGATGAACGCAGCCGTTTATATAAGCCCCGTGGCTTCGCTCCTCCACCTTTGACCCTCTGCCTCCGACCTTTCACCTCTCTAACTGGCTCCCCATTGGACCGAGGAAAAGTGGGCGTGAATGCTTTTTGATCCATGAATTTGCATATAGCGACCTCACTCCAACGCCCTGGAGGCGGGGCCAAATCGCCCCACGCTCTCCGATAGGACGGAACAAAAGTGGGCGCGAGTCGTTTTTGATCCGTTTTTCTTCGGAAAGTCTGTGATGTTTTTGAACACGCTGCTCGGTGCGCGTCCTGCACGAGTCCAGTATCGGTGCCCACAAGTGGCGCGAGAATGGTGGTGATGCGACGGTTGCGAGGTGTGACGGTAAAGGTCGTGGCTGTGGTTGTGAAGCGGCGTTGTGGTTGGTGGTTGTTGTGTGATGGCTGTTGAGACGTGGTTGGTGGTGGTATAAATGGCGGCTGGTCCAAAATAAAGATAGAAAAAGAAAAACGGCTATCCTGAAGAGTCGCAGCCCGAGTGAATGACATGTATTCCCTCTAGACAACGGGTTTGGGCCTAACTACACATATACTTACGGAGATATCTCACCTCAGGGACCTCAATGGTGGTGTGCGAATTTCGTCAACCACAACACTACCCCCTCCCCTTTTTACAGACTCGTCTCGAGTCGTCAAATTTTCGTGTGCCATCATGTGTAGTTTTCCCCTAGTACGTTTTACCTACGGATCCCTGAGTGCGACATTCATGGTATTCGTGTCCCCAAAATAAATAACCTGAGGGCTGAGTAACTACCGAAACAAACCCACTCACACGGACGACTTAAATAAAATTGCCGGCGCTAAGACAGACATGCCGGGGGCGCACTCATATGTACAGTACATCTTAACCTTAACTTACAAATTTTGCACTAAACCATGGCCCAGGATCACTGAACTCTGCAAAAAGAAAGCAGTTAGCAGGGAGCCAGGCTGCCCGCATGCAGTCTCTGGCTCAAACAATGCAGGTGACAGGGAACGTGGCTGGCTGCTCACACGCAGTCCAAGGCCTTCCCTTTTGAACTGAACGCAGTGAACCACAACGGTGCATGGGCTGCACAAACGCAGTCTCCGTGCCAGCTCAAGTGGCACACGCAATGAACACAACGAATGGATGGATGAATGGTTTGAACTGAACGCAGTGAACCACAACGGTGCATGGGCTGCACAGACGCAGTCTCCGTGCCAGCTCAAGTGGCACACGCAATGAGCACAACGCATAGATGGATGAACACAGACACGGTGCACGGGCCGCCACTGCAGGCCCGTGTTGTAGCTGCCAACAGGGCAGTTCTTGCAGCTTGCAAACTGTTGCCTTGCGGATCCTGGCGCACATGGCAATGAACAGGGGGGGGGGGCAAAGCAAAAATTGAACGGGGCTGGTGAACAGGGGCAGTGGGCATGGCATGGCAAAGGCAGCAGGCAAACACAGCCTGCAGAACCAGGCCGTTGCAGGCAAACACAGCCGGCAGATGAACTGGCCGGCACAGGCCTTGAAGTACCACAGCTGCAGATGATCTGGCCGGCACAGGCCTTGCAGCAAAACAACAGCTGCCGATGAAGTTGGCCAGCCTTTGCCGTTCCGTGGAGGTTGGTGGAGGGAGTGCGGTGGTGCTGGCCACTTGGAAGGCGGGCTCGGACCTACCTACCTGTCTCCCTCCCACCTATCGCCTTTGCCTGTCATTGTCTATACCCACTCCCTTAATTTGTCAAACCCCAATTTAGCCACAACTTATTTTTTTATTTTTACTTCCCCACTATAAATCGTCTCCTAACCCCCTGTACTGTCCTTGTTCGGCTAACCTATCCTGTCACCGAGCCTACTCCCAACCCCTACGTTCCCTTCCCGGAGGGGAATAAGGGAGAGCTAACGTCCTGTGTCGAGGCCCAACGAAGCCTCAGAATGGCCTCCCCAGAGTTCGGCGATCTATAACACAAAGTGGGTCCAGCGGTCCACAACGAGAGCGAGGGGATGGATGGTGCGGAGGGGTACACTTCCTATCTACCCTAACCATTTAACTGTTAAACTATCCCGGGGCTTTCAACAAGCGCCTCTCGCTTAAACTATTGGTTCTAACAACCCAGATTCCCGTCGCCTGTGTTGGTGTCCTTACAATTTCGGGCCTCGCCCCCCAATTTTCTCTCCGTGCCCTCACACGGTCTCATGGCTGGGACACGTGGCTCCCTTTGGCAGGCACAACCCTCTGCCGATTCTCCGACGATGGCACCCCCGGGCACTACACTGCCTCCGAGCCTACCAGCTCCCTAACACTGGGGAGTGCCCCCCATGGCACCTCCCCTGAAACGCACACGTGGCAGGCTGGCTCCCCGGGCCCCTTTCCGAGGGTCACCCGTGCCCACAACACTGCCCACGCGGCTAATGGCGCCCCGGGCCCCCGCACCAAGCAGGCGCACCCGTGCCCACTACGCTATCCCGGCCCCCCATGGGCCCTTGGCCGACCACGGCCGACTAGCCTGGTGCCCGGGGTACCCACTCAGCGATACTCACTTTTCGCAGCCACGCTCCCAGCCCGTCAACAGGGCTCCTGCACCCCTCCAAACGGGTTTCGAGCCTACTTCCCCACCAACAACAAAACGACTTCCATTTTTCAATTTAACTAACCCCCTAACTCACTCTACACTGACGCCGGGGGTCCCTTGGGCGGGAGTCACTCCTCCCCCCAATCACTCATCGCACCATGCATTCCCCATTCGCTCCACTCACACAGACCCGCTGGCCTCACTCACTCAACAAGTACTCACCTCACAACTCACCAACTCTTCAACACACCCACCGCTGAACTCTGCCATCCTTCTAACTACCTCCCCTAACTAACTCGTGCTCCCACGTCGTCCCTTAAACTACAGCACGTTCCTTTTACCACTACGTAGCTAAGCTACGTCCCCACTACACATCCACAAGTCTGTCCATGTCCTCAAAATCAAAAAAATAATTTTATTTCCCAACCTAAAGCTCACTAAATCCCTCTAACTAATCCATTCCACGGGCCCCATGAGGACTTACCCCTGCCCCATGGAGCCGGTCTAGCTAAGCTAACCCTTCCCCCTAACTAGTTTCCATCCTGTGCCCAGGTAAGGGGGTCTTCCACCCCTTGCCCAGGAATCCTGTGCACCCGAAAGTGAGGCTTGTTTTTCTTTTTTTTTTCCATGCGCAGCACCAGCGCGGCAACTCGCGCACTTTGCACCTGCCCGTGACGTCATGCAGCTGCACGTGTTCCTCGTCCCTCCTTGGACGGTACCATCCGGCAGGGATACCCCTCCTGCCGGATTCCAACCCCACGTGCAGCCATGACGTCACCGTGCGCATAAAAAAAAACACAAGCCCCACGTCTCGAGGGGTTCCCCACGCGAACACATGTGCTTTGCCCGTTGGAGCTTAACACACGATCGCGTGGAGAACCCGTCCGGTCCAAATCCATAATCCTGCCTAAACTTTGTCCGTCCGCAGGATCGGCAAATTCACCGCGTGCGTTTCCGGACCGGGACTTCACTCTCGCAAGCGAGCACGTGGGGGCCTCGTGTGTTGCACAGCACGGACCGCGTGCTCACTGCTGGGTGAACCCGGCACGGTCCCCGAAACAACTACAGCCGCTACCCGGCTTTCTTTCTTCTGTCGCCGTCGTCGCCATTCGACACACGCACTCCCGCGTGTTACGACGCTCACACTCCACACCATTAAACTCACCCCGGGAGACGCGGCTGCATGTTCACACATGCCCACCGACATCTCCCTTACATACCGCTCTCTCACACACACGGTCTCCCTTGCATAAACTATACCACTCACACGTGGTGCTCCATTCATACTCCGTGCCTCACTCACACACGCGGGGGAACTCAACCGCGGTGCCTCATCCACACACCGTGCCTCACTCCCACACGCGGGGGCACTCAACCGCGGTGTCTCATCCACACACGGCGTACTGGGAAGCACGTACTCCGGCACAATCGCCACCACACCACTCACACACGGGGTCGCTTCCACACATGGGGACGCACTCACACCTTGCACCACACACACAGGGACAACCACACTGGGGATTCGTGTCCCCACAAGGGTCTCCGGGCCCTCTATACCCCCCAAGCTCTCCGTGCACCCGTTCGCAGCACTCCTCCCCTCAACCTCGCAAAGCACGACCGAACTCACCTGGTCGTGACTCGCCTCAAGGGGGCATACTCCCTCCCCTCGTTCCTGGAGGAGGCCATCCAGCTGCTCGCACCGGGTCCCTGCACGCTCCGCGAGCTCAACCTCATCGTCCTCCACTACCTCCGTGTGTGTGTGCGTCACTTACCCCGTCTTCATCGTGCAGTCTTCCCTCTATCGTTCCCATCTCCCGTGTCTCTGCCAACTCAGTTACCTCTTCACCCTTTACCTCCCTTGTCTCTACTATTTCTATTTCCTTTGTCGTCACCTCGTGTCTCGTCTCGCACGTTTTGGTCTCCCCATTTAATTTTTCCCTTTTGGTCACCGTTGCACCCCCTCCCAGCTCGTTCGCTCCGACACGTGGAGTCGCCATTTTAAGCTCCCTGCGAACGGCCTTCATGCCCGCCTGCAGGCATCGGCCCATGTTCTGCGTCTCACCCTGGAGCTCTTTCATTTCTTCCTTCATGATTGCTTCCATTCCGTTTATTTGCTTGTTCATTTCGTTTTTCATTTCATTTGTGTTTGTATCCATCTTTTGTGCATTCGCATCCATCTTTTCGTTCATTTGTTGTGTATTCGCATCCATCCTTGCTGTCATTGCCGCCAGCATGGCGAATAGCTGGGCCATGTCGGGGGCGCTTGGGTGAGCCGATTCGGCCAGGATCGGGGGGTTTTGGTGGAGAGGGGGAGGGGAGGTGTCATACACCGCGGCCGCTGCCGCACCTATTTCGGGCTCTGGGTTCAGTTGGGCGAGTTCGTTTTCCTGTACGGGCATTCCATCCTGGGCCATGGATTCTACACATTCTACATCCATTTCTAATACCCCCGGCTCCCGCTCGCCTTGAGACGCCATCTTGCTTCTCGTAAAAGGGTTAATTTAGCTCGCTCGTAATTTGGAGGGAATCGGGTGTCGCTTCTCTCACCCCTGGACCGATTCCCGTGAATTTAATTGGAGACAGGAGAGCCCGTTTTCCCGTTCTCCGATACCAGTGCTGCGAGGAGGGCGATGAGTTTGTATCGCACGACCTGACACCAGTGTTACGGATTCGCGCCCGCCGGCGTGCTGACGGCCACTTAACTCGAATCGCGGCACGTCGCCCACCGGACGGACAATCCAGTTGTGACCCTCTCGGACTAACGCCGGGAACTAGTCACGGGTGGACCTTTCGGTCTCACCACGATCATGCCAATCGGCCCCCGCGTGGGATAGGGTTGCTCGCCAAATTCGACCGACCTAAGTACCCACACGGAGGGTAGACCGGGCGATCGCACCTCGCCGCAGGTCGACTTCGGACACGGGCCACTTTAAGCGACCCGTTCCGTACTATCGGGATAACCGAGCGGTGTTATTCGTCGGCCTCGACGGTTCGATTAATTATCGGGCGTTTCAGCCCACGACCAACCCTTTACGTGAAGCAAGATGGAGATTCAATGAAAGAAAAGACGAAGCAAAGCGGGAAAACAGTTCAACATAATTCACATTTATTCGCGATGAACGGAAAGCACACATATACAATCACACCAAAAGCACATGTAAAAGGAGAAGAAACACAATATTACACAAAAAGCAAATATAAAAGAGAAACAATGCAGAGCTATCCGACTACCGAGCACACGGCAACACTTATACAATTCTACTTCACAGACGGCGCCGACAACACACACACTCAAAGCAAAAGAAAAAGAACCACCCTCAAGGATGAGGCGGGCCTGGGGCCGAGACCGGGTCGGGCCTACCCGTCTGATGATGAGACGCGAAGTGGCGATGGTGCCTCAACTCCGCGGGCCTCGCGGAGTGTCTGGTAGGGGGTGGGAAAGGGGCCCCCTGGTCACACTATCTCAGCGCGCGGGGAAACAGGAGGGGGTTGTTGATGCTCGGGGGATGGAGGATATCACCCTGTCTCGGGTCCCGCGACGAGCGTCTCCACCTCGACCTCGGTCGCGCCGTCGGCCTCCCGCCTCCGCAGCTCCCGACACCGACGCGAGCACCCCCTCGTCCGCCTTCGCCGCCACCCCCTCTCCACAGCTCCGTCTACTCGCCCTCTCCGTCTCCTCTCTTGGCTCGTCCCAACTCTTCACCCTTGACTTCTCCCCTCCGAACTCTGACTCTTCTTCCCAGCTCCACCGACAACTCGTTCCAACGCACCTCTTCCTTCCAGCTCCACCGACAACTCGTTCCAACGCACCACTTCCTTCCAGCTCCACCGACAACTCGTTCCAACGCACCACTTCTCTGACTGACGAACGCAGCCGTTTATATAAGCCCCGTGGCTTCGCTCCTCCACCTTTGACCCTCTGCCTCCGACCTTTCACCTCTCTAACTGGCTCCCCATTGGACCGAGGAAAAGTGGGCGTGAATGCTCTTTGATCCATGAATTTGCATATAGCGACCTCACTCCAACGCCCTGGAGGCGGGGCCAAATCGCCCCACGCTCTCCGATAGGACGGAACAAAAGTGGGCGTGAGTCGTTTTTGATCCGTTTTTCTTCGGAAAGTCTGTGATGTTTTTGAACACGCTGCTCGGTGCGCGTCCTGCACGAGTCCAGTATCGGTGCCCACAAATGGCGCGAGAATGGTGGTGATGCGACGGTTGCGAGGTGTGACGGTAAAGGTCGTGGCTGTGGTTGTGAAGCAGCGTTGTGGTTGGTGGTTGTTGTGTGATGGCTGTTGAGACGTGGTTGGTGGTGGTAGAAATGGCGGCTGGTCCAAAATAAAGATAGGAAAAGAAAAACGGCTATCCTGAAGAGTCGCAGCCCGAGTGAATGACATGTATTCCCTCTAGACAACGGGTTTGGGCCTAACTACACATATACTTACGGAGATATCTCACCTAAGGGACCTGAATGGTGGTGTGCGAATTTCGTCAACCACAACAATGTGTATCTGTGTATCTGTGCGTGTGTGTGTATATGTGTGTGTGTATGTGTGTATGTGTGTGTGTGTGTGTGTATATATATGTGTGTATGAGTGTGTGTGTGTATCTGTGTGTGTGTGTATGTATGTGTGTGTATCTGTATGTGTGTATGTGTGTATGTGTGTGTGTGTGTATGTGTGTGTATCTGTGTGTGTGTATGTGTATGTGTGTGTGTATGTTTGTGTATGTATGTGTATGTGTGTGTATGTATGTGTATCTGTGTGTGTATGTGTGTAGCTGTGTGTGTATATGTGTGTGTGTGTGTGTATGTGTATGTGTATGTGTATGTGTATGTATGTGTGTGTGTGTGTGTGTATGTGTATGTATCTGTGTGTGTGTGTGTGTGTGTATGTGTGTGTGTATCTGTTTGTGTATGTATGTGTATGTGTGTGTATGTATGTGTATCTGTGTGTGTGTGTGTGTATGTGTCTTCCATAACTCCAAAACCATGAGACCTATCAGCCAGAAACTTTGCATGCATACTAAGGGAACTCCAAGGAAATGTATGAGTGAAGATTGGATGTTTAGGTTAATTTAAACACACCTTTGGAAGATGATTTACGGCCTTATTTAATTATCCTTTATCAAGGCTCAACCTTGGTCGGCTTTCCCTCAGCTTGCTTGGGTCTCAATTCACCATTTTGTTCGACTTATTCAAACACGCCTTGATTTGGAGACACAATGTATTTTCAAAGAGTAATTAAAGTATTTAATCAAAATATAATTTCCAATTTGAGAATCGGATCTCGTGGACTAAATAAGTGTCGAAATCTGAAAATTTTAACAAACTAGTGATTTTTATAACCAATTGTATTTATTTAAGCAAAGCATTAGGCTTAATTTTTTTCTCCTGTTCAAACGATTATATTGTTGCGGATTCGCGCCCGCCGGCGTGCTGACGGCCACGTAACTCGAATCGCGGCACGTCGCCCACCGGACGGACAATCCAGTCGTGACCCTCTCGGACTAACGCCGGGAACCAGTCACGGGTGGACCTTTCGGTCTCACCGCGATCGAGCCAATCAGCCCCCGCGTGGGATAGGGTTGCTCGCCAAATTCGACCTACCTAAGTACCCACACGGAGGGTAGACCGGGCGATCGCACCTCGCCGCAGGTCGACTTCGGACACGGGCCACTTAAGCGACCCGTTCCGTACTATCGGGATAACCGAGCGGTGTTATCGTCGGCCTCGACGGTTCGATTAATTATCGGGCGTATTCAGCCCACTACCAACCCTTTAAGTGAAGCAAGATGAGGATTCAATGAAAGAAATGACGAAGCGAAGCGGGAAACAGTTCAACACAAAGCACATTTATTCGCGATGAACGGAAAGCACACATATTCAATTCCACCAAAAGCACATAGAAAAGGAAAAGAAACACAATGCAATTTTACACAAAAAGCAAATGTGACAATGCAGATCTAATACCGATTACGCGAGCACACGGCAACACTTATACAATTTTACTTCACAGACGGCGCCGACAACACATACCCAAAACCAAGGAAAAGAACACCCTCAAAGATGAGGCGGGCCTGAGGCCGAGACCGGGTCGGACCTACCCGTCTGGTGATGAGACGCGGAGCGGCGATGGTGCCTCAACTCCGCGGGCCTCGCGGACAGTGTCTGGTAGGGGGTGGGAAAGGGGCCCCCTTGGTCGCACTATCTCAGCGCGGGGGGAAACAGGAGGGGGTTGCTGATGCTCGGGGGAAAGGAGGATTTCTACTCTGCCTCGAGTCCCGCGACGAGCGTCTCCACCTCGGCCAGGTCGCGCCGTCGGCCTCCCTGGTGTGCAGCTCCCGGCACGACGCGAGCACCCCCTCGTCTGCCCTCGCCGCCTCTCCACAGCTCCGTCCCCTTCGCTCCGACTCCAACGCACACGACGACGACCAACTCCTTCTTGCTTCTTCTTCCCAACTCCACCGACTGCGAAGTCTTAACTCTCTATTAACTTGACTGACGAACGCGGTCGCTTATATAAGCCCCGTGGCTTTGCTCTCTCATCTTTGACCCCCTGCCTTCGACCTTTCACCTCGCTCCCCATTGGCCCGAGAAAAAGTGGGCGTGAATGCATTTTGATCCATAAATTTGCATATAGCGACCGCCCTCCAACGCCCTGGAGGCGGGGCCAAATCGCCCCTCGCTCACCGATTGGACGGCACAAAAGTGGGCGTGTGTCGTTTTTGATCCGTTTTTGGAGCACAAAATCCGTGATTTTGTACACGCTGTTCGGCGCGCGCCCTGCATGAGTCCAACACCGGTACCCACAAGCGGCGCAAGAACGGTGACGATGCGACGGTTGCGAGGTGTGACGTGAAGCGGCGCCGCGTTGGGTGGTTGATGTTGTGGTTGGTGGTGGTAATCATGGCGGTTGGTCCAAAATAAAGATAGTAAAAGAAAAACGGCTATCCTGAAGAGTCGCAGCACGCATGAATGACATGTATTCCCACTAGACAACGGGTTTGGGCCTAACTACACATATACTTACCGAGATACCTCACCTAAGGGACCTGAATGGTGGTTTGCGAATTTGGTAACCACAACAATATTTAGTGAAAAAAAGATTGAGGAATGTACAGAAAATGGAACTTCATTTGGTGCAACGCCATGCTCTCGAACCTGCTTTTGTAAATCATGATAATACAGTCAACAGGGGTCCTTTTTTTCGACAATTACGTACGTTTTCTTTTTACCGTTTTGTGCGATCTGCTTTCATGACAAAATATTAATATAAATATACTAAAAGTTGCTGCAATATATTAATAGTCGGCAGTGGCTGAAAACATAAAGGTACGGAGACAGCATACACGGACATGGCGGGGTTTGTGTGTACCTACATGTGAGGAGGTTGGAGGAACGAGTATGGGTTGACGCTGACATGCAGGCCTTTGCCAAGAAGAGAGCATGGACTTTAATTTTTAAATGCTCCCAGCCGGTTTCACATACAACAAAGCGGTTAAAAAAGAAACCGTTGCCGTTTGTGTGCGTTTTATTGCCCCGATAATGTCCTGGTACACTGCCAAACCACCCCCTCACACTGCTTTCCCCCCCCCACCACTCCCCTCACACTTCCTTCCCCTCCCGTACACACCCCCTCGCACTGCCTCCCCGTTCCCTACACTCACGCTGCCTTCCCCACTCCCCTCCTCCCCTCACGCTGCCTTCCCCATTCCCCCTCCTTCCCTCATGCTACCTCCCCATTCCCCCTCACGCTGCCTTCCCCATTCCCCCTCCTCCTGTCTTCCCCAATCCCCCTCCTCCCCTCACGCTGCCCCCCCATTCCCCTCCTGCTGCCTTCCTCATTCCCCCCTCACGCTGCCTTCCCCACTCCCCTCCTCCCCTCACGCTGCCTTCCCCATTCCCCTCCTTCCCTCATGCTGCCTTCCCCATTCCCCCTCCTTCCCTCATGCTACCTCCCCATTCCCCCTCCTTCCCTCATGCTACCTCCCCATTCCCCTCATGCTGCCTTCCCCATTCCCCTCCTCCCCTCACCCTGTCTTCCCCATTCCCCTCCTCCCCTCACCCTGTCTTCCCCATTCCCCCTCCTCCCCTCACCCTGTCTTCCCCATTCCCCCTCCTCCTCATGCTGCCTCCCCATTCCCCTCATGCTGCTTTCCCCATTCCCCCCTCACGCTGCCTTCCCCATTCCCCCTCCTCCCCTCACACTGCCTTCGCCATTCTCCTCCTCCCCTCACACTGCCTTCCCCATTCCCCTCATACTGCCTTCCCCATTCCCCTCACACTGCCTTCCCCATTCCCCTCCTCCCCTCACGCTGCCTTCCCCATTCCCCCTCCCCTCACGCTGCCTTCCCCATTCTCCTCCTCCCCTCACACTGCCTTCCCCATTCCCCCTCCTCCCCTCACACTGCCTTCCCCATTCTCCTCCTCCCCTCACACTGCCTTCCCCATTCCCCCCTCCCACTGCCTCCCCCATTCCCCCCTCCCCTCACACTGCCTTCCCCATTCCCTCATCTCCCCTCATGCTGCCTTCCCCATTCCGCAGCACTGCCACCCCATGAACGTTGGCGCAGCTTTTTTGACGATTAAAGGAAAACGCCCTTCTTTCCCTTCCCCTTTCACACTGACCTCTATTCAAAGCCCCTTCACCCCCCCCCACCCCTCCACCCCTCCTCCTCAACACACACACACACACACACAGACCTCTCTGGGTGGTGTTCAGGCATTGTTTACTTTGACCCGTTTGAACGAGCTGTTTTAATGTATCCAATTCGTTCAATCCTGTACCAATGCTGGCATAAGGGGACCATCCACCACCCCACCTCCCCTGCTTTCACTCAAGCACTCCCATGAAACGCATTCCATGACCACCTTCTTCCCCTCCACACTATCTATCTATCTATCTATATATCTCTATCTCTATCTCTATCTCTATCTCTATCTCTATCTCTATCTCTATCTCTATCTCTATCTCTCTCTCTCTCTCTCTCTCTCTCTCTCTCTCTCTCTCTCTCTCTCTCTCTCTCTCTCTCTCTCTCTCTCTCTCTCTCTCTCTCTCTCTCTCTCTCTCTCTCTCTCTCTCTTCCACCCCCCCCTGACCTCCTTTCTCTTTCCTCCATCCACCCCTTAATATTACCAACAGCAAAGCCTCCCCAGTTTGAAGAAGTAAACCTTCTTCCTGAACAATGTGATTGTGTTGGTTTAAAGAAAAAAACTTTTTTAATTTGATTTTTATTCCCCCCACCCCCCCCCCCCCCCCACAGATTTGCAGACAGGGATACCATGAAAGCCTGCTTCTTAGGAGGTGGTTGAAGTAACCAGAAAAATGTGTAATTCCAGCATATTACACAGATGGAGGAAAATAGCTTTACAGATTTTAGCAATATGTGAAATATAGAAAAGGTGTTGAGTGTGTTGACACCTGGACTTCAAACCATGGAAGCAGAGATCAGATGGTAATCCCCAAATTTCACTACCTGAGAATAACCTGATGGAGTACTGCTCTCCCCTCTGGGCTGGTGCTCCTGCCTCCCACCTTTCTCGACTTCACGCTGTCGAAACCAGGGCTTTTAAGATCATTGGCATCTCCCGCAATGAAGCTGAGTCTTTGGGCCTCTCACTCAATCACCGCAGGTTGGTCGGTGGTCTTTCTGTCTTCTACCGACTCCTCTCCAGCCTTGCCCCCCCTGCTCTCTCTGCGATTTGTCCCAACCACATTTCCACAGGGCGCTCAAGGTCCGCCAACAACCCCCTTCTGGTAAAACTACCAAAATCACGAATCACTGCTCATCTTCACTCTTTCATTCCTCTTTTTTCCCGCCTTTGGAATAAACTTCCTCACTCTATTCTTTCCCATTCTTCCCTTCAGGCTTTCAAAACAGCTGTTCACCACCACCTCTTATCTTCCCCCATCCAAATCCTCGATCTTTTCTACCCCGATAATCCACCCAAGCCCACTTCCTTCAATTCTCCTGCTTTCCTTCCTGAAAGTCCCTTTAATGTCCATCTTCCCCTCGCCATGTTCCCCGTCCCATCCCCATCCCTCTCCCTTCCACAGTTCACCTGTGTCTGTTCCCCAATGTTGTGTCCCTTCCACTCCCGCCCCTCTTGTCTCGTGCCTCCTTGCTGTGAGTTGTGTGTTAGCTCTCATACGAGCCTCGACCAAGGTATAAAAAAAAAAAAAAAAAAAAAAAAAAAAACACTTTTTAAAGGAGGGATGAGGGTTAAAGGACCAGCTTGTCAATATTATCAACTTAGTTTGAAAAAGTTCATGGATATATGTGTTTAAATTTCAGACAGGCATTCATTCATAGTTGCAGAGAACACATTATTATGTTTAATGGACAGGGAAGTCTGATTAGTAAAAAAAAAAAAAAAAAAAGATGAAAATACTTTCATGACACGATAAAAAGTAATTCGGCATTCATAAAATATGTCTCATTAAAATGCCATTTCACACAATGAAAGGCACAACTTTATGAAGGTCTTTTTTATTACCTCCTCCACCGAAGGTGGACGGAGGTTATATTATGTATTCACCCGTTTGTTTGTCCATTTGTGAGCACGATGTCTCAAAAACGTTATGGACGGATTCAGACAAAACTTGGTGGACAAGGACAAACCGATTCGATTTTGGTGAAGACCTAGATACGAGAATTATTTCAGTAATTCTTCATAATTGAGAAATAGGGCCAAAAACCACACAAAGCACGATCTTTCAAAATGTGGACAGATGATGACAAAACTTGGTGGATGAGTTGGGTATGTCAAAAGAACAAGCTGTTTCAATTTTGGTTCAGGTCCAGATTCAGATCCAGCCCATCAGTGGGATACAAAATGTAAACTGTTCAGCTTGGTGGAGGTATGTGCTCTACCGAGTGCCATTCGAGTTCGAAATGAGAACATGTCTCAATCAGATATCAACAAATGAACACACGGAACATCAATCATCCTTTATTGACTTTATAAGATAATAAATTATTGGAAAGAGACCACAAGCTACAGATTTGTACAATATATTTCAAAACTACCATTTCTTTTTCCCAATCAAGGCATGAGCCAACCTGCGTTGTACCAGCATTCCCCACAACTTTGACATGTTATGAGAGTAAGTTCTCCTTCAGTATCAGGTGTCACCCAGGCTGGCAAGCACAGCACTCCACGGTCAACTACCGACAAGGAGCAGTTGCGACATTCACAGCGTCGACATTTGAGGCGTGTTGTGGTGGTTCCTGGCAGACTCTCAGGAAGCCGATTCTTCTTCAAGGTCTCACGCCTCCAGGTCTCTCGCCATTGCTGAAGCTCTGGGCTTGCCATTTCCTCAGCTGACATTGCCGCAAGTAGCTGGGCACTCAGTTCCCCAGTTAGCAGGCGATGGCAGAGTCCTGGATTACGCCTGTCTGCCAGGTTGGCGGCGCGGCTGCGCACACATGCCCTATAGTGCCGTCCTTCATTGGGGTGGAGTCCATGGATGCATTCCTCGAGTTCACTTGCGAGGCTCATAGCTTTATTTTCACCATCAAGCATTGGATTGTTCGATGGCATTCCAGATTTAATGCTCCGAAAAAACAAGGCAATAGATTTCTTCCGAACCGGGCAGGTTGAGAAGTTTCTCTCTGGCATGTGAAGTTTCAAGGCTTGCTCAACCAGCTCGGTTTCAGTGGGAATGACATCTGAGATATGTGACCCATCATGAGTTTTGTTACCATCAGTTCTTGTCACCATAGGTTTGTATAATGCATTGTTGAGACTTCTTACACTGGAGTTTTCTACTTTTTTATCTTCCATTTCAACTTTACAGTCTGGTGCCGTAAGCAGTTCAAAATCACATAGAGTTTCTTTGTCGTTAACAACAGACTTCTCTTTAATAATGGCATTGGAAAGACAGCTTGCATATTTTCCACTTTCTTCCATCACATTTGTTTCGTGTAGTGAAGGGACCGATGGTAAGATTTCCGCTTGTGTTTCAGACAAGTTGCTGAAATCACCATTTTGCACAAAAGGTGCACAGTTGTTTGTTCTTTTATCATCTTTTAAATTCCTCCTGAAACTTTCATGACAGACTCCAATGCCATCACTGATTGGTTGACGAAGGTTGTCCATTTTCATAATTACGCTCTGTTTTGTAAGGAGTTCCTGACGCATGACTCCCCACCGGTCGTCCACTCCAAATATAGTTGCATTTCAGTTCATCTCGACAACTTCAAACTGCAAATTAGGAACAAGACATTATCAACAAAATCATTTATTTTACTTTCATATTTCCCTGTCAATGGCTACCAACATCATTTACTTGACCCTGTCCAAAAGTGTGATTCAGTGCATTTAGGATTCTTGTTTTTAGTCCCACGCCGAGGGGCGGCGGTGGGGTGCAGGGCTAAAAACACACCAGTATGACAGCCATATTGGATGAAAGAAAATTTGGCCATCTTCTTCTCTGAAACCGTTCAATGAAAAAAATTGAAACTTGGCAAATGTCATCGACTCCACATGGGGTATATAGGGTGATAACATTGGTGAAGTGACATTCCAGCCTTAATTGGTTGAATAAAAATCCTTATCCAAAACTCAAACTTCATATGTCTGATCTACGACCATTAAATTGGTCAATTTAAAAAATGAGGAATTAAATTTGTGATATCATTAGTCACATGGTTTGGTAGCCATATTGGATTGAAAATAAAAATGCATTTTTGAATAAATAAATAAATACAAGTCTGAAGACGACAATGGTTCACGAGCGGTATTTGACGACATAGATTGTTTTTATGTCAAAATTCGCAATTTTCTAAGTTTTTGACCTTGACCTTGACCTTGGGACGAAAATGAAAAATCGGACAACGACAAGTTTTCGATAATTCATTTTGCTATTCAAATACCGAAGAACCCATTCCATTCAGTCAATTCCCAAGGAGAAGATAGATTTTTAATCCGACTACCCCATAAAAATGGTTATTTTTTGGGTGTAGCACGCCCTCATCCAGGAAAACACAACTAGACATTGGTATCGAACACATAACCAAGTTTCATCAAGATCGGATCAAAGTCCACAGAGTTATGCTCTGGACAGACAGACACACAGACAGACAAGCCGGTAGGAAGACATGGGTAGTCGACTACCCAATAGAACCTGACGCGATGGGCCCGTTCGATGGGGAATGACCTGAGGATTAAGTACAAGAAAATTCATGATTCTAGCTTCAAGGGTTAATGCTGCAGATTGTTTTTTCATTAAAATACCCCCACATTTAGAGGTTTTTCGGCCGTTGCTAGGCAACGGAGGGGTCCATAGCAACGGTTCTTTCTCACACATAACTAGGACATACCATGAATCTACCATACCAGGTTCATGTATATCTGATGCATAGTCTCTGAGATATAATGAACTTTGTTTTTTTATTGTTTTCGACCACGGTTCATTCAAAGTCTATCTTCTCTGACAGTTTTCATAGGATCCGGCTGGAAATTTTTGACAATATGGCTGAATGTACTGCCCACAGTCGCTCGTGGCCCGATTTTTGATTTTCGAAAAAATAATTTTTTTATGATTTTTCAAAAGTTTCAAAGTCCCATTGCTAGGCAACGGTGGTGTCCATAGCAACGGTTCTCATTTGCACACAACTAAGTCATGGTATGAACCTACCAACGAAGTTTCATCTAAATCGCCATTGTATTAACGGAGCACTGGACCGAACAGAGGGACAGACAGACAGGCAAGCCGGTAGGCGGACATGGGTAGTCGACTACCCAATAGAACCTGACATGATGGGCCCATTTGGTGGGGAATGACCTGAGGATTAAGCACAAGAAAATTCATGATTCTTGCTTCAAGGGTTAATGCTGCAGATTGTTTTTTCGTTAAAATACCCCCACATTGAGGTTTTTCGGCCGTTGCTAGGCAACGGTGGTGTCCATAGCAACGGTTCTCATTTGCACACAACTCTGTCATGGTATGAACCTACCAACCAAGTTTCATCAAAATCGCCATTGTATTAACGGAGCACTGGACCGAACAGAGGGACAGACAGACAGACAGACAGACAGACAAACATATCAACGGAAAAAGTGATAAGGGTAGAACAAATTAAAAAAAAAAAATTTTAGAAAAAAAATTTTTTTCGACGAGATCGACTACCCAACAGACAAGCCGGTAGGAGGACATGGGTAGTCGGCCGCTGCTAGGCAACTTCATTTTTTATTTTTTTTCGACCAGGGTTCAAAGTCTATCTTCTCCGAAAGTTTTCATAGGATCCGGCTGGAAATTTTTGACAATATGGCTGAATGTACTGCCCAGTCGCTCATGGCACGATTTTTGATTTTGGAAAAAATAATTTTTTTATGATTTTTCAAAAGTTTCAAAGTCCCTCTGCTCGGCAACGGTGGTGTCCATAGCAACGGTTCTCATTTGCACACAACTAGGTCATGGTATGAACCTACCAACCAAGTTTCATCGAAATTGCCATTGTATTAATGGAGCACTGGACCGAACAGAGGGACAGACAGACAAACATATCGACGGAAATACTGATAATAAGGGTAGCACAAATTTCAAAAAATTGTTTTTCGACTAGATCGACTACCCAACAGACAAGCTGGTAAGCGACATGGCTGCTCGCTCGAGATGGAAAGCTGGCCGACGTGACTCGGCGATATTCATGTACATGCTATCAATCAATTTAGCACAATAAATATGATTATCACAGCCCTCTTAGTTTGCGCCCAGAAACCCGCCTTGTGAAATTTCAGGCATGTTTCCAAAGAGACTCTAACAAATGGCAGCCCTGGTAATTCCATTTATCTATTCGCTAAAGATTTTATTTTTTTATATGATGCTGTAAGAGATTCTCCTTGGGCACAAAAAAAGCAGGTCCCTCAGAGGTCCAGTTTCGGAGGTATTGATTTTTTTGTACAGTCCACAATAAGTGTACGATGTACGATAAAGTATTTTAGCTGTTGTTAAGCAACGGAGGTGTGCATAGCAACCATTCATTTTTGTGTACATGCGAGCCACATTGTACACATTTCACCCAAGTTTCATCAAAATCAGACTCTTTCTCTTAGAGATATTCGCAATTAACCGTTTCTGAAATGTTCGACATGTACTCGCCCAAAACCTATCTCCTCCTGCAAATATTTTTTGTTAGGGCTGCAAATTGGCATGAAGGGAGCTCGATAGATTGTGCACAGAACTCTAAGCTTCGATTTTTTTTGATTTTTTTCGATTTTTTTTGACCACTTTAAAGGGCCGTTGCTAAGTCCCATATTCGAAAGCACACGATTCCCAGAAATATTGGTCCTACCTACCAAATTTCATTGGAATCGGTTGAGTGGTTTAGCCCCTAGGCTTAACCAGTTTCGCGGACATACAGACAGATGGAAATGTCCAGAATAAGGGTGCTCTAAGAGCAGCCAACAGACAGACAAACATATCGACAGAAATACTGATAATAAGGGTAGAAAAAAAAAATCTCAAAAAAAAATTTTGGGAGATTTTTTTTTCGACGAGATCGACTACCCAACATACAGACAGACACACAGACATAACGAATATAGTGGTCACTCTGGCTGGCGCTCGTGGACCAAAATAAAAAACATCTTTTCCAGAACCGCTTAACAAATTGACGCAAAACTTCATACATTTGATCGACTAGCCATGGGGAATATAGTTTGTTTTTTTTCATTTTCATTGACGCAATTTAGCCTTAATGTGCACAGAAGTGGTCGTTAAATATCCTAATAATCAATCAATAAAGCCACGGATAATGGCAATGTATATGACATAAGGTGCATGGATAATTCAGATATATAGGCAATAATATCGGTGGATCACAATAGTAGCATGTTCACTGCTCAGTTCACGATGGTATTTTTGGTCAAAATGAGCGCATGAGGCGAAACGATGGGCTCCACCGAGTGCAATTCTCGTTAAATAAAAGCTCGAATAAAAATAAAATAAGAATAAAAACCTTTTTTTTCAGGTGGATACTTGAACTGCTCAAAGAATTATGATTATTTTTCTTAAAGGCATTCCTCATTGGTTTCTCCGCTTCTTTGAACCAACTCGGTATAATTTTTGAATATATTGATCAACATTCCTCATTACACCTTTCAGCGCCTTGTAGAATTAAATCCCAGGATAACGAGGTTGTGAATAAACTAAATACTGTCAGACCCTGACATGAGTCACAACCCATCCCAAAGGACCAGGGGCCCCACTCACTACAGAGCACGATATTTCGATTTTCGTCTTGTGGTCGTCGTCGGTGATCGACTGAAATCTGCTGCGATGATCGCAACAGAAGACGTGTGTTCTTGTGTTAGTTTGTTTTCTTGGTTTTTTTTTCCTCTCCCCTATCCCTATCCCTATCCATATCCGTATCTCTATCTCTCCTCCACCTCCCCCCCCCACCCCCACAGGAAATTACCTTATTTGAAACATCTTTTTTTTGTTTTATATGATACAGAAACTTATAAGGTTTTCTCTATTTTCAGGTCTGGTGGTTTTAATTTAAAAGAAAATGGCGACTCCACAGGAGAAAGTTCAGTGCGTCGAATGGTTCATCCAGACAAGACCAGACATGCAAGTTGAGTGTAATTTCTGTACAAGGTATGGAAGGAATCTGCCATGGCAGACGAGCATCAGAGAGTGGTACAAGAGGTTTAAGGAGACTGGATGTTGTCAGAAACAGAAAAGTACTGGTCGACCAAGAACAAGGGGGGCAGACGTTGAACGAGGTCAGTGAATCATTTCAACAAAGTCCCAGAAAATCAATCTGATATGCATCCGGAGAACTTGGACTATCAACCACCACTGTAGAAAAGATTTTGCATAAAATGCTGAAGATTTATACTGATAAAGTGCAGATTTTGGAGGAACTCAAACAAAATGATGGACCCAAAACTCAGGGTGTTTGGCTTGAAAATGCTCAGTCGCAGAGAGGATGATGAAGATTACCTGAAAAAGGTCACGTTCACAGACAAAGCTTGCTTTTATGTTGCGGGGAAGGTCAACCAGCACAACGATGAAAAAGCCGAGACGGATCAACCGCCTGGTTCCCACGATCACCAGACATTACCCCCCCCCCCCGCCCTTGATTTTTTTTTCTGTGGGGTTTTGTCAAAGATGTTGTCTGCAACATGAAGGTGGCAAACCTGCAGGATCTTCGTTCTCGGATCACAGCTGCATGATCACTGGTGGACACAAACATGCTGAGCCGAACATGGCAAGAACTCTTGTACCGCCTTGAGGTCCTACACACAACAAATGGAGCTCACATTCAAGTGTATTGATAGTGTGAACAAAACGTTATGAGATTCTGTATCATATAAACCAAAGGGCATCGTTTGTATTATTTGTGGTTCTTAACATATTAACAACCAAAGTCGTCCGGGTCTTTTTGGAACAACCTGTATAATCACCCTGACCTCGTGTTACCTTCGCATTCTGCGAAAGGTTATGTTTTGGTCGGCGTGTATTCATTTATTTATTTATTTGTAATCTTGTGATTCATATAACTCAAAAAGTATTAAACCGAATTGCATGAAATTTGGTGGGATGATTGGTTATTAGCCAGGAAGCATTCGATTAGATTTTGGGATCGTTCGGGTCAAAGGTCAAGGTCACGAAAAGGTCAAAATCGTCTTTTTACGATAACACGGTCAATTTTTATTCAATTTGCATGCAACTAACGCCAAAATGTTCAGAATTCAACGCCTCATCTTGTGATATGCAATATGACACAATGACGCCCATACTCTTGTTACCAGTTCGGGGTCAAAGGTCAGGGGGGTCACGACCTTGAAAAATATGCGGTTTTTGTCATAACGCGGTCAATTATTGTCCGCTTTACATGAACCCAGCACCAAAATGTTCAGAATTTAATGCCCAATCTTGTGACACAATGACGTCATAACACATGTCACCGGTTGGGGTAAAATGTCGGGGGGGGGGGGTCACGCCCTTGAAAAATATGTGGTTTTCGGCATAACTCAGTCAATTCTTATTCGATTTGCATGAAACCAGCATCAAACGAGATTACCTTCTCTTGTTGAAACGTTGTATTCACCGAGCTTGCGAGTGAAGACTCACCAAAACGACGTGAGTTGATTGTTGTTTAGTCCGTAGCCCCCGAAAGTCGGGGGGGGGGTCATGACATTATAGATATGTGGTTTGTGTCATAAGACCATTCATATGAAACCAGTTCCCCACACTCATACCAAGAACAAAAACAAGTAGTGGCGGCGAAGGTATGCGCTCTATGAGTGCCCGTTCTAGTTTATATATACAGTACATACACACTTTGTTTTCCTGGAGCACATACTGTATATTACATTCTATGAACTTGAAACAACATCTTCCTTTTGGAGAATACGTTAAGGTGGCTATTCTATCTACCAGCACGTACTTGCTTATGGATGACAACGAGCCAACGGCGCCGTTCGAAAAGCGAAGGTCTCGGTGTGCCGGTGTCCTGCAGCCAATTTCCCAAACTCCTTCCTTGACGTTCCCAGCAAAAACGGGGGGAAACCGCAAAACGCGCACCGCTTGCCCCGGAAGTGTTGATCGGCGAATCGGAAACGCCTGATCGGATGTTGTTGTTGTGTTTTTTTTTTTTTTGCGCGTGGTTGTAGTTGGGGTTGTGGTTGTGGTTGCGGTTGTGGTTGTTTCATGTAGCCGCAAATCTTTGGGGATTCGCTGTTCCATTGAGATAACGGTTCTTATAACACGTGGGACACTTTCATTTCGAGCCGATCGGATCCTTTTAATGAGCAAACACCGTTTCAATGGTTGCACGTGGCACCTGCACGACCGTCTACAAATTACGTACATTAAAAATAATTAATTAATGGGAAAAACGAAAGCCTTAAAATGTAACATATGGAGTAAAAAGAAAAATATGGAACAAAACCTCGTTTCATCATGTTTAATCCTCTCTACATCAACAACAATAAATACAATAAATTCACTTCACAAGGACTTCAACAGGGGGGGGGGGCATCAAAGCCTGTGCTGTCGATGGTTGTTTGTCTGTGCTTTGTCCTTTTAAAATGCTGAGTGTCAAATAAGGAAGCTGGCCGAGTGTCCCTTTACCAAGCAGCTTGCTTACGCTTGCCAAGCCAGCCGTTCCTTATCAACCGCTTCGTTGGAGTGCTTGCTTTCAGTGCTTAAGCCACTTGGCGAGCGCTCTACAAACTGCCTCCGCCACCGAAGGTGATGTTGGGTGGTCGCTGGACAGTAGACAAACATGTTGTTGTTTTTGTTGTGTTTTGTTATGTTGGGTGGTTTTTCTCAGGTTTTCCGTCTGTCTGTTTGTTTGTATGTAATGGACACATCTGGAGGCCAGAGGAGTCAACCGATTTTGATGAAACTTGACTGGAAGGTTCATACCAGGATCAAGTTCTATGCTTTTGAGCACCGTTGCTATGGACGCCACCGTTGCGTAGCAACGGGACTTTGAATTTTTTAGAAAAAAATCCGATTTTTTTTTTTTAAATAAAAAATCGGCTTCCGCACTTTTATGCGCACTATAATCAACCTCTTTGTCAAAAACTTTCAGCCTGATCCGTCAAAAACTGTATGACTAGGATGCAATTATGTTGCGACCACCCATGTCGCCTACCGGCTTGTCTGTCTGTCTGTCTGTCTGTCTGTCTGTCTGTCTGTCTGTGAGCACGATATCTCAAACAGTTGTGGACGGATTCTATCAAAATTTGGTGGACAGGTTGGGTGTGTGTGGACGAAGAAATTCGATTTTATTTTACAGATTTATGTCTTGTGCTCGCCCTGACGACTTGATGGCATTCGCCTTCACCAGTCGTGAACACTACAGATTGGTGTTGATGCCCCCATGACCTTCGGTGTTAATGGTCGTCGGTGTAGAGCACGGTGCTTGTACCAGCTCCCTGGGAAACGACGAGGCCCACAACTAACAGCAGAGTTCACATGGACCATACGTCAGTCACCTTCTCCTTTTCGTGGATCGCACCAGTGGACTTCCTTTTCTTGTGGATACAGAGTCAGAGACCATTGGGCCACCATCTGCCGCTGAATGAGAAAAATTGACAGGAACATTCGTTACATGCCGCGAGCCTCAGTACCTTTGTTACTTTTGGAGAACGTCTCCTCCAGCTTGATTTGGATTGACGTCGCTCATTTCCCTGGGTATTTACTAAAGCCGACATCAGGTACTCGATCCTAAGTGTGGTTCTTTGTCCTCGTCATTTCAATCTCCTTGTAGATGTCAAACATCGCCGTCCATTGGATGCCTCAACACTGCTCAGTATTCTCAGTAAAGCATCCAGAGTAAAGTTTCATTGCTAAATACCACGCGTCTTCCATCCATACTCAGGTGCCCTTTTCAGAAAGTACTTTCTGAATTCCCATCAATAACGTGCCCATCGAACACCAGATCACGCATCTCATGGAGACCATGGGATCCCCTGTTTTCGTGTGTGTTCACCAACACCTGAGAAATTATGTATCGCCCGCCAGGAATTTGACTCTAAGTTACAACGTGGAATCATCAGACCATCATCCGGCAGTTGAGCTTCACGTTCACCTTTCAAATGTCATCATGTTTTGTCATCATCAAAACATCATGATTTTGACAAATTTCCCTGACAATATCTGCTGCTCTTCCTTCGCTCCAATTGGTTCTTCTGACCACGTCCTTGTTAAAGTGGACATCTCTCTGGCTGTTATCAGAGAACCGCCTCACCGCCGTCGAGTCTGGCATTTCACTCAAGCCGACTGGCAGGGTCTCCGAGCAGCCATCAAACTTACAGACTGGTCTCCTATCACTACTTTCTCAAACATCAACTCATCCTGGGAATTCTTTCAAAGAAACTTGCTCTCCCTCATGCACAGATTTATCCCCTCTCGTGTTCAGTTGTCTGACCCTTCCTCCCGCCCTTGGTTTACTGAAGCTTGTGGCGAGGCAGTTGTCCTGAAACAACTTGCCTTTGCCTCATGGAAAGCAAACCCAACTGAGGGCAATCTCAGTTCTTTCCACAAAGCTCGGAACAAGTGTGTATCTACCCTCAGGAGAGCCAGAAAACAACATCTTTCTCATCTCAAGTCTGAACTCTCAAACCTCTCTCCCTCCTCAAAATCCTGGTGGCGTTTAATCAAATCTGTTTCTGGTGTATGTTCCCCCTCCATCCCCTCCCTTACCTCAAATGGCCGCACTGCTGATTCCACACGTGATAAAGCTGAATGTCTAAACTCGGTGTTTGCAGCTAAATCTTGTGTCCCAAACCCATCACTATCCCTACCCACTTTACCCAGTCGCACCCAACTGTCCCTGGACTCTGTATCCTTTTCTCCTGACAAGGTGGAGAGCTTGCTTTCAAACCTCGAGTCAGATTCTGCAACCGGTCCAGACGGCATCAGCCCACGTGTCCTCAAAGCCTGCTCTTCTGCTCTTGCTCACCCTCTCTCTGTTCTATTCACCCTCTCATTTTCCCAAGGTCATCTGCCATCTGCTTGGAAATCTGCTAACATCACTGCCCTGCATAAAAAAGGTGCAAAAACAGATCCCTGTAACTACAGACCAATCAGCCTTCTCCCAATCATCAGCAAGGTTATGGAATCCATCATCGCTTCAGACATGAAATCCTTCCTCTTCTCCAATGGCTTGATTTCCAATCATCAATTTGGTTTCAGACCAGGTCACTCTACCCTGGATATGCTGCTACTGCTCTCCCATCAATGGATGGAGGTCCTCAATGCCAGACAGGAAATCCGAGCCGTATCCCTGGACATATCACGTGCTTTTGACAGTCTGGCACCCTGCCCTACTCACCAAACTCTCTTCCCATGGTATTCAAGGCCATCTCCACTCATGGCTCGCAGACTTCCTCTCCTGTCGCAGTCAACGTGTGGCCCTAAATGGAGTTCTTTCATCCCCTCTTCCTGTGCAGGCTGGAGTTCCTCAAGGTAGCGTTCTGGGCCCTGTTCTTTTTCTGGTTTTCATCAATGATCTCTCGGACTCTCTGGAAAATCCTCTATTTCTCTTTGCCGATGACTCCACCCTCTGCCGTACCATCTGTCATCCCTCAGACCGGCAAGCAGCAGCTTCTTCGCTCACTGCAGATCTGGATAAAATCACAAACTGGTCCAACACGTGGAACACGTATTTCAATCCACACAAATCTCACACTCTCACTATGTCTCTTCGAAAGGACCGTTTACAAAACCCCCCCATCCACTTTCTCAACAATCCTCTGGAAGAAGTCTTTTCTTTCAAGCTTCTGGGTCTCACTATCTGCCATGACCTTTCCTGGGAAAGTCACATTTCCAACCTTGCCTCAAAAGCCAGTCGCCGACTGGGAATCCTCCGTCGTGCAAAGTCCTTCCTCGGCCCTCTTGAGCTCCTGACTACTTACAAAGCTTTTGTCCGTAGCCTGATGGAGTACTGCTCTCCCCTCTGGGCTGGTGCTCCTGCCTCCCACCTTTCTCGGCTTCACGCTGTCGAAACCAGGGCTTTTAAGATCATTGGCATCTCCCGCAATGAAGCTGAGTCTTTGGGCCTCTCACTCAATCACCGCAGGTTGGTCGGTGGTCTTTCTGTCTTCTACCGACTCCTCTCCAGCCTTGCCCCCCCTGCTCTCTCTGCGATTTGTCCCAACCACATTTCCACAGGGCGCTCAAGGTCCGCCAACAACCCCTTCTGGTAAAACTACCAAAATCACGAATCACTGCTCATCTTCACTCTTTCATTTCCTCTTTGTCCCGTCCTTTGGAATAAACTTCCTCACTCTATTCTTTCCCATTCTTCCCTCCAGGCTTTCAAAACAGCTGTTCACCACCACCTCTTATCTTCCCCCATCCAAATCCTCGATCTTTTCTACCCCCGATAATCCACCCAAGCCCACTTCCTTCAATTCTCCTGCTTTCCTTCCTGAAAGTCCCTGTAATGTCCATCTTCTCTTCCCCATGTTCCCCGTCCCATCCCCATCCCTCTCCCTTCCACAGTTCACCTAATGTGTCTGTTCCCCACTGTTTTGTCCCTTCCACTCCCGCCCCTCTTGTCTCATGCCTCCTTGCTGTGAGTTGTGTGTTAGCTCTCATACGAGCCTCGACCAAGGTATACAAAAAAAAAAAAAAAAAAAAAAAAATGTGTACTACTTACTCCTCCAGCAATTTGGCTTTTGTGGCTGTGTTGATTGGCTGCCTAAAATGAGCAGATGATAAAGATATTACTCCGTTACTGCCATTTGCTCGCAGGTTTCCTGTCTTTCCTGCAATCTGATTTCAATGTGAAGCTCTTTGTAGACCACGGTAATGTCCCACGAGCACAGCCAGGGACAATCTCCTAGTTCATAACACCTAATTCATGAAACTAGAATAAGTATGTTACCAAAAGGAGCTTGTCAATGTCATTGGTGCTCAATCAAAATTTATCCCATAGCAAATCTTTTTTTGAATTGGCTTGTTGCGGTGATGATGACCATGATGATGTTTAAGATGTTTGTGGACCTCCCTTTGTATCGACTCCATACCTTCAATCCCAAAGATAGTTTTGAGGTGCCATTTGTAGCCTTTTGTGCATTGAAAACCGGTGCACATGAGTGCCTTGCACCTACCATACGCAAGAATGCTCAATAAGAAGAGTTTGTTAATCCCCTTAAAGTGGGGGTTCTCGACCCGTGACCTGCAGGTCGTAAGTTGCCCAACCGGCAAATAGGTGTGGCTTGCGGGTGTTTAGTAAAGTATTCATTTCAAATGTGAATGGCTTTAATAATTTTTATTTCCTTGTTTCACACATTTCAAAGCTCTTGATAGATATTGGACAAAATATTATTACCAACTTCACCGAAGGGGCATGGAGGTTGTGTTTTCGGCCCTGTTTGTCTGTCTGTCAGTGAGCAGGATATCTCACAAAGTTAGGGACGGATTCGGATGAAATTTGGTGGACAGGTTGGATGTGTGGCAAGAACAAGCCGTTTGGATATTGGTTCAGGTCCGAATCTAGATCCGGCCTATCAGTGGGATACAAAACTTAAACTGTTCAGCCTGGCGGAGGTATGCGCTCCACCGAGTGCCGTTCTAGTAATTGATTTGTGTTACTTTGCCGTCAAATAACACGTAGTGTGATGTGATATATATAATTGTGATGGAGTAGCTGCATATCCTCTCTGTTGAATATGTTGAGGACATCTGCCCTAAGATATTACATTTGTTCCATCCAACTTGCTGCATACATGAGATTGGATATAATATTGTTGCGGGCCGGCGGGGTCTGGTGAGAAGACCACTAGGTGGGGGGGGGGGGGACGACACTATGTCGATTCCCCCCAGACTCCCCAAAATTGTAGGCGTCACTCACGGATAATTACGTGATGCGGCGGGTCGCTTAACCGACCGTGGACGCCAATAACTCAACTGCGTGACCTAGAGTCCACCCGTCTATGGAATCAGATTACCTAATTAACCACACAGTTTAACCACCGGGGAACCACACCCTCGGTGCGCCTTGTCCGAACCGGATCAGATGCAGCCGAGTGGCACTGCCAAGGACGTACCGGCTAAAGTAGGAACAGATCGTTGGGAATAAAGACCCGGCTAAACTTAGATCCGAACTATGCTGGACCAATGAGAGAAAAGACAAAGGCGAGCTGGAAACATTTCTAATAACAATTATTTATTAACAGCAAGCGAGGAAAAGCATGTGGGACGACAAGGATTTATTGGGTATGTAACACAGGGATAGAGGAGAGAGGTGTGAGGTGCGACAATAATACAAGCAACTTACTAAAGCAGAAACAGTGCAGATTTGACGCGAGATTATTAACAGTAACAACAAATATGCTCTTCTACAGGCTTACTTAACAGACAGGCACCAGCACACTCAGAAAAAGAAACCCCAATGAAAAGGGACTTTTGCAGCCAGGGAGGGAGGGGAGTTGAGGTTATAGCTTTCGGTACCTGGGCGTTTTTTTTGGGGGGGGTGCTCCGTGGTGCGGTACCCGACAATAGTCACGTTGTTCTGGCCACAGCCGCACGTGTGGAGATCGTGTTCCAAAGGAGGAGCTTGAGTGGAGAAGGGCGGAGTCCAGAGGGCGAGGGTGGAGCAATAGGCAGGACCAGGCAGGTAGAGTCGAGAAGCAGGAGGCGAGGTCGATGTCGTGTGGGAGGAGATGAGGAACAGGAGGTGAGCCGTCGAGGTGAGATGTGGGCGGAGTCGAGAAGCAGGAACACTCCACATGAAAAACACCCACACCGAACACAACACACTTCTCAATTCTCAACACGGAGGATTTCTCCGTCCTTTATAGAGCCCGAGGCTCGGGGGTGGAGCCATGCCGAATCCAACGTCATCACCCGAGTCGGGCGTTCCGACTGGCTCTGACCCCTCACGTGGTCCGCAGCTTGGGCCGGGTTTCGGGCAGACACTGGGACAGCCCGCCCACCTCGGTGCTAAAGCGTACGTGACTCGCCGCACATCTGGTTTCGGGCAGACTTGGTGCACGGTTATGGGAGACGAGACGAGGGGGCAAGCAGGCAGATCTACTTCAGAAAAGAAAAGAAAAAGAGTGGGGATAAAATAAAAGTGGAAAATTATTTAATAATCCTAACTATTAGACAATCGCAACGCATTCCCTTGTCTTCCCACTAAACAAAAGGAAGGGGTCTATCTACACGTATATTAATGGCATAACTGTCTCGGGACACCTATCTGTTGTATCCAGGCGGTTCCAACAACCGCAACAATATAAAAAAGAAAATCAACCTGAATACCAATGTATCTATTTATTTATTTTTTTATACACTGAGTTTCCTTTAGGCTTTTAAATCTCTGGTCTGGGACAGTTTTCTCCACATTGTACAACAAGGGATATTGAAAGTAATATTGTTTAAATCTTTTGAGTCGAATCTTGTAAGAAACCTTGTTGTCCTTAAACTTGTTTCTTTTTGGCGGGGCTTGTTGTCACCCCACGCGCCAACCTGGGGGGGTCCCGGGGTTAAGCAATTGGTTCACTCTATCGGTCTGTCTGTCTGCAAACGTCAGTTTATGATCGAGGAACGAAATAATTTAAATAGAATGCTATATTGTGAACAAGAATCGGATAACGAACATGCAGTGTCGAAGTATCTTGGCTCTGAATTCGACACGATCATGCACGCACAGAGAGGAGTGAGATCATTTTTTTTACTCTATCTGTCTGGCAGTCAAGTTAAATTGAAAAGCATTCCAAACAGGAAACTTACTGTTTTTATGGACCTCATGAAAGGACACAAACAACCGGCAGGGATAACAAATTTAACGTGTTAAATAAGGCAGTGCATAAGACGCTGCATTAACGGCGGTAGACTTCCGAGCATGTTTTTTGGGTTTTTTTCAACCTTTATTTTATTTTAATTGAATGACATACTTGAACACTGAAGAAGACCATTCGCCTGGTTGGCATTTCCAAAAACCTCCAGTTTAGCACACCTGGACAAAATATTATGCCAATTTACACCATCTCGACTAATCAAATTCACCACTCACCATTGAAAGCCTGGATCTTAGTTGTGACCCAGGAAACCCGTAATGCGAGCAGCTCTGACTCCTCATTCAGCACCCCGAGGGCCCCCATAAGGATATATAGAGTCTCCGCAAAGATGACTGCATCATCTGCAAAATCAAGGTCAGAGACCTTTACATTCCCAAACGATGCAATGCAACTTGATCTCTCCAACATCCTCCCCAGAATCCAGCCAATACAAGTGCTGAAAAGTGTGAGGGCCAGTACACATCCATGACGAACTTCAGTAACAACTGGAAATCCATTAGAGATGACATCACCACATCTCAAGCAAGCAGATGGTGGCAAACCCTATCAAGAATTATCCGAGCAAAGACCTTGCCTGGCACTGAGAGCAGCGTCACCCCTCGGTAGTTGTTGCAATCCTGGCGATCATCCTTCCCTTTCCAGAGAGGGACAACAAGGCCTCTCTTCCAGTAAGTTGGGATGATGCCTGTGTTCCAGGCAGAGCACAAAACTGCATGCAACGACACGAGTGCAGCATTTCCACCAGCCTTGAGAAGTTCAGCATGGATGCCACAGATCCCTGAAGCTTTGCCCCGTTTCAACCCGTTCACCGCAGCCCATGTTTCCACAAGCGAAGGTGGACCACAGTTGATTCGAGGGTCAGCAACAGGGATTGTAACACCCTTGACGTCCAACTCGACAGCTGGGGGATCAGCCTGGTACAACCGCGCAAAGCAACCGGCCCAGCGGGCCTTCACTTCAGACTCCTCTGTCAAGAGCCGACCACTCTCTGCTCTAACTGCAGTGCTCCGAGGGATGGGCGTGGATGAACGTAATGCGCGAATTCCACTGTAAGCAGGATGAGAATCACTTGACCACAGATGATGCTCTACCCCCTCACAGATTCCTCGCACATAGGCCTCCTTGTCCACCCTCAGTGCACGTACAGTTTTACGCCTCAGCTCCCTGAACAGCTCAGCTCTGCCATTCAGCCTGGCCCTGCGATTCTGGTCAATGTTATCCAGTGTCCCTTGAGAGACAAAATTCTTCTTCGCCCTCCGGTGAGTTCCAAGACATCTGCCAGCAACTTCAAGGACGGTGGTCTTGAAGGCACTCCACAACTCTTCAGGACCCCCCAAAGCACCCAGACCCCCCTAATCTCCACTCAGCCTGTTTGCAAACTCCTCAGCTCCCCTCTCATCATTGAGCTTGGCAACATCCAGCCTTGGCGAGGATGGTACCATTCTCCTGGATTTAATCTTCTACTTCAAAGTTGCTACAACAAGCCTGTGCACAGTGTTGAGAAACCAAGCACTCTGGTAGACCCTGCCATTCTGGATCATCCTCCAGTGACCATCAGCGAGCACATGGTCAATCTCCTTTGCCACACCGCCAGCATTGGAATACCAAGTCCAGCGATGAGCTTGTGGGCGCTGAAACCATGAACCAGCCACCCTTAGTCTATGACTTCTTCCAAAGTCAAGGAACTTTGTGCTATTCTGGTTCACAGTTCCAGACCCATGTGACCAACACACGTCTCATATCCATACCTATCAGTTCCAGTCAATGCATTGAAATCCCCCAAGACTATAAGTTTATCTCGCCTGGGTCACTGATCAACCACAGACTCGAGCGTGGAAAATAATGCGTCCTTCACGGTAATCACTCGCCTCAGTCGGATAATATACAGAGACCAGGGAAATGACACCTAAGGAGTGACGAATCCTTAATCTCATAATACGCTCGTTGACCGGTGTTACCTCAATTATCATTGGGGTCAGCTTATTGGACAAAGCTACAGCAACTCCTTGGGCATGGTAACCATCAGAGCGACCAGACCAATAGTAGGTGTAACCACCCACCATGATCTCGCCGCAATCCGGTCTCCGAACCTCAGAGAGAGCTGCAATCCCGATGTCCAAACACTTGAGCTTGGATGATAACAGAGACAGGTGATCTTTCTCTCTTGGGGATAGGACATTCCAGGCACCCACCCGAAGGGACCGCCTCAGGTTAACCCAAGGAGACCGCCGTCTGGTGGACGACACCTCAGCATGTCCTTCACACACTCCGCAATCTTACCTGGGAAGGTTACCCCGTGGTTTCTCTCCTATCATCAATGATTGAGGGTTCCAAAGGCTTTGCCCCCTGCGAATTGAAGCTGCACAGGAGGTACTCCCACGGAGTGGGTTTTCAGATTTTTTTTTATTGCTTTTAGAATGTTTTGAGGGATGAAGTGTTTTACGGTGGCCGGAGTGCAATTCCTGCCACCAACCTCCTCACAAAAAAGTAACCCAACTGCAGGAGGACGTCCGCAGACACAGTTGGGCACTAGATATGGATGGCCGTTGGCTCACAAGGAGCTCCTCCGCCCTCTGACAGGTTTTGTTTTTCATCCTGCTGGGTGTCCAAATCCAAACACCCTCCTCACTAAGAAACTTGGTGGGGGAG
The DNA here is from genome assembly GCF_056783735.1 of Eptatretus burgeri. Classification (NCBI taxonomy): domain Eukaryota; kingdom Metazoa; phylum Chordata; class Myxini; order Myxiniformes; family Myxinidae; genus Eptatretus; species Eptatretus burgeri. The sequence continues at coordinate 51,379,404 of NC_140973.1, read as the reverse complement.
ACGGTTTAGTCGCCGACAACCCGACCATGGAACTGGTTAGTTCAGGTGTACATGGTACCTGCAGCAAGTCACAGATATAATCTGACCTGACCTGACATATAAAGCAAATGCAAAAGTATATGCAAAGCAAAATATAAAAAGACCATTCCTTCCCATGTCCTTTTTCTTAAGATTGCGTAAAGTCAGTGCTCTATTAATCCTTGGTTTATAAAGGCTTTGTTGGGGAATCTCACAATACTGAGTCCATCCTGTTATTCATTTGTATGAAGCACAAGGCTGTGGGGTAGCATCTTTGGCTGAGGGGCTGTGCCACTGATGCCCTCTGTAGGTTTGGGCCCCAATTTGGAATTTGCCAATGGTACGGGCGATAGCTGTTTTTTGTTTTTTGTATAAATTGTCTAGGCTCGTGCAAGAGCTAACACACAGAATGCACAACAAGAGGGGCAGAAGAGGGAAGGACAAAACAGAGGGGAACAGAGAAATTAGGAGATCTGTGGAAGGGAGAGGGATGGGGCAGTAAACACTGGGTATTCAAGATGGACACTACAAGGACTTTCAGGTCTTTACATGACAGGGGACTTTCAGGAAAGAAAGCAAGGAATTAGAAGGAGGTGGGTTTTGGGGTGGATTAACGGGGGTAGAAAAGGTCGAGGTTCTGGATGGGGGAAGATGAGAGATGGTGGTGAACAGCTATTTTGAAGACCTGGAGGGAAGAGTGGGATTGAAGAGAGTGTGGGAGTTTGTTCAAAAGGTGGGGAAAAAAAGAGGAAAGAAAGAATGAAGTTGAGCAGTGATTCTTGATTTTGGTAGTTTTACCAAAAGGGGGTTGCTGGCGGACCTTGAGTGCCCTGCAAACATATGGGGGGGGGGGGAGGAGATATAATCTGAGACAACATATACTCAGTGCAGTGGCAGGGGAGTGGGGGGGGGAGTCTGGAGAGGAGATGGTGGAAGACAGATACACCACCGACCTGCTTACGGTGAAAGAGTGAGAGACCCAAAGACTCAACCTCACCGTGAGAGATACCAATGATCCTAAATGCCTTGGTTTCCACAGTGTGAAGCCGAGAAAGGTGAGAGGTGGGAGCACCAGCCCTGAGTGGAGAGCAGTACTCCATCAGACTGCGGACGAAAGCTTTGTACGTGGTCAGGAGCTCAGGTGGGCCTAGGAAGGACTTTGCATGACGGAGGATGCCTCGTCAGCGACTGAAATTTTTTTCTTCGTAAATCTTTCACAGACTGGCTGGCAAGGCCTGACATTCGGTTGCAGCTGATATGTCAGCAATTCGTGACTTGGTCAGGCTACTGGTGATAACTCGTCCTCCGCAAAGACACTGTGGGATCTTTACCATCCATCAAGGAATGATGGCAGATGAGATATCCAGCTTAATGCCCATATGTGGAACTATTGATGCACTTCGTGATATGACGCTCCGCCTCCGAAACACCAATTCAACAATTTAGGGTCGAGAATCAAATCCAGACCAAAGACAGCTCAAAGGCGAATGTACTCCTCATGCAACCTCTTCTGCCAGTGTAGTGCAGGAGGTGGATGACCAAACTAGGAAAGAGGAGAAGAGAGGGATAAAAGGGAGATAGTATAACCTCCAGGTAATTTTTGTCAGAGGGAGCCATTACCGGCTCCACATTTTGTATGGAACAGTCTCCTAATTTTGAACAGTGGACACATGGATGATATAGCCTTCCTTATTTTATATCTTTGATCTACCTCTGTTGCACAATACATCAATCTCGGTTGGTCATAAAAACCAATACCGCACTTGGGTAAACTTCTCAAGATGCGAAGCCTACTGGACCATCTTAAATGTTCATTGCTTGTTGCATGGTGACGTTGAGCACATTATATTTATGGTGTAAAATAATTGTATTGTTCAAATTACAAAATAATAATATCACGTGAGATATATGCACCATGATCGTTCAACCTTGTTGACGACATCCCACTGTGTGTGCGACACCATTCCAGCATAACAGCGAGATGCTCAAAACAAATATTCTTTCATGAAAGCTTCTTCGTCCACACATTTTTATTGTTGTGGAAATTTGAAAACAAAAGTAAAATCCGATATTGCATTGAGCTTCACTATCTCGTGTAGTTCCACAATAACCTTGTATGTGTGTATGTATGTATGTATGTATGTATGTATGTATGTATGTATGTACGTATGTATGTACAGTATGTATGTATGTATGTATGTATGTATGTATGTATGTATGTATGTATGTATGTATGTATGTACGTACGTACGTACGTATGTATGTATGTATGTATGTATGTATGTATGTATGTATGTATGTATGTACGTATGTATGTGTGTATGTATGTATGTATGTATGTATGTATGTATGTATGTATGTATGTATGTACGTATGTATGTACAGTATGTATGTATGTATGTATGTATGTATGTATGTATGTATGTATGTATGTGGTCCAAAAACCAACTGCACCCTGGTATCCCGAGAGAAATGTGTTCCAACTTAAACTTTAACTGCTGGGTATATGGACAAAACTCATCGACATCATTATGGTTGTGCGCATTTACATCAACATATCATTTCCCATTTCCTAAGTAATCCAATTATTTTATTTTATTTTATAGAAATGTAGGCTCGTGAAGGATCTAAAGGACGGACAGAAGCAGGTTCACAGAATGACAGATGACCAAAGGAGAACAGGGAGACAAAGACGTAGCACAGGAATGGATCAGTATCAGGAAGGAAGGAAGGAGGGAGAAGGATGTCAGTGAGAATAGCAGACAATGGGGGTGGGTAATAGGAGCTTTTAGGATATGATTATCGTAGAGATCGGGGTATCATTATGGCTGAGATAGGGGTCTAGTTATGTAAGAGATCGAGGGTGAGTTGTAGGAACATTTTGGAGTATGGTTATGGGAGGGACCTGGGGTTGTTATGGGCAGGGGACCAGAGGGGAGGAGAAGACATAAGGTGATAATGGACAGCACTCTTGAAGAACTGGATGGGGAGTGACATGAGACATCATACACTCAGTGCAGTGGCAGGGGATTGGGGAGGGAGGGGGTGGTAGGTGTGGAAGGTCAGTTCCACAAACGAGATAATGAGGGATGAAGAAATGGAGGTTAGATTTCTGTTGGAAATAGGGGAGGGCAGCCAGGTGTGGTTTTCTAGAAGAATACGTGTGAGCTGGGTGTGCTGATGGATAACAGAGGGAATTGGAATGAGTGTAAAGATCGATGCCACAAGTGATGTCCTCCAGTTTTATACGTATACGTCCAACTGGTAAACAATTGATCTCAAACAAATGGAAAGATTGTCGCCAATTCAAATCATTGTGACGCAATATTTCTCGGCATCTTGAAGGTATAATTTTCAGGAAATTATCTATAATATCAACGAGATTATTGAAATGGTTTACCGCTGGTATAGTCTATCCTTATTCAGCAATGTTGTGAAAATGACAAACATTATTGTTTGCCTTCTTCGTGATGCAAGGCACACATTTGGGGTTTTTCAAAGCATTATATATCAAAAAAAGAAAAGTTGTTTTAAACAGTTTCTCTAAAATCAGAAATACACAGTTCATCGTTTTGCAAAATTGTTAACAATTTATCATTGCAAGTGTGTTCAACAAAAAAAAGTGAAAACAGGTCATCAATCAAAACCCCAAAGTCATTATGGCATCTTATAAACACACTATGACCATTCATAGCCCCTGATGGTCTACGTTTAAAGAAGGTTATCATGGTTAGGATAAAAAAAATTACCAATTATTTACTAAGAAGCCAACATGCCGGTTGGTTTGTTTGGTAGTTACAATTAGAAGACCAATATTGAGATTCTAGTGTGGATACACTGCTGATGTAAGCTGTGTATATACATGTACATATACATACATATTACAAATGTTATGCTTGTTAATTGTGTGAAGGAAGACCGATGACCCATGCAAGCTTGTCGATGATGAGACTTCGACACAGGGAAAAAAAAACAAGGAAAATAAATGATGGTTGCAAGTGCGAGAGGACCTGTTGTTACACATACGCCACCTTGGCATGTCCTGAAGTGCTGTTTGGAGTCTTTCTGTGAATCAATTGGCCTAAGGGCTGGTTCAAGACCTTCAACCGGTCGTTTAGAGATTCTCGACGGTGGCAAAATGCCGCAACAAAAAGCAGGACAGCAGCGATTAATGATGAGATGCCAGAGCCCCAGCCAAGGAAGATTGCGTCGCCCAGCTCGTAGCGTGGCATGAAGTCAGGGAGGTTCGGGTCAAAGAATCCCTGCACAGTCTGATAGGCGATCGCACTCACTGGTACCAGGGTTGTCGCAGCTGCGAGTGAGCAGAGTGTGCCAGCACACGCCGTCAGTGCGACACGGGTCCGCGAGCTGATCTCGCATGGAAGACGGATGCAGCGGAGGCTGATAATGGTCACCGAAGTTCCCAAGAAGCAAAGCAGATCCGAAAGTACCAGGAGACACCGTGCTGCTAACAGTGTCGATGGCACTCCCAAGAAGGTGTCGTACGCCTTGCATTCCCACTGGCTTCCCTGGTCCACACAAGTGTACCACAGACCCACAATGGTTGTTTCGCTCAACACTGCCACAGTGGTCGTCATGGTCTGCCAGGCATTCATAGTCGTGGCTACACAGCCCAGGACAAAACCAAGCGCGGCCAAAATGAAACCGGGCACTGCAACCTCGCACACCAGTGCCATGAGAGCTCTAAAGCTGGGGCTGCGGGGTGGGTGTGTGCATGGTCGTTCTTACTGGGAGGCTTGATGGGTGTGCACTCGATTGCTCATACTGGGGGGGGGGGGGGCTTGGATTTTACTCATGGTCGTTGTTACTTTGGGGGGAGGCTTAGCGAGTGTGCATAGGATCGCTCTTATGCACTTGCAAGACACTAACGAGTGCTGCACTCAGAACTGCGTGTTCCTGATCCAACTTGCGTGCACTCTTTGAACCTTTCTTTTCACCCGGTCTCCCTGGTTTCTCACAAAGAAATGTCTATTCTTCCATCATGCAGAAACTCCTCGCGTGTATCCTGCTCTTCTCTCGGTGATACAAGGTGTTTTCAAAATTCAAGAATCATAAAAAGATATTTACTTTACAATCTTATTTAAATAATCACTCAAATTTTGAGCCACTCATGAATACACATATCAATTCTTGTATGAAGGTTTCTTTTTGGATGTTTCTCAACGTGGACACATCGGTTTCAAAAATTAGTTTCTGATTTTATTCTTTAGATCTCCAATAGTATCTGGTCTCGTGGTATAAACCACTAATTTTGGGTGTCCCCAAATAAAATAAAAAGTCAGGTAGCATTAAATCTGGACTTCATGGGGACCATTCTATCGGTTCATGACGTCCTCTATCCACTTTAGAGGCAGAGTCTCAAAAACACAATTAAATATATTTCCGATGATTCTGGACTTTTGAAACACCCTGTATACTCCCAAGTCAAGTCTGGTGTTGGTTTAGTGGTTCGGGTGGTGGCTTGGGATAATTGGGTCCTGAGTTCAAGCCCTGTTGGCCGCTGAATTAAAAAAAATACATCTATTTCAATGGAGGTTGACTCAGCCTGTCATCCTTCTGAGGTCGGCAACATCAGCACCAGTGTACTGGTAAGGGGGACACTGCATCAGCGGCATAGAAGGGGGACACTGCTTCAGCAGTATAGCCACGTCCCAACCAATGATGCGACCAGCAGCCACAGGCTGCACTCGATAGAGAGACTCCCGAGTCTAAGAGACTCTTTTGCATACATATCAACTTTGTGCAGCTTGTGCTATCTATATAATATATAATCCTTTGTTTTCTGGAAAATTTTTTTAATTAAATCCTGACAAAGGAGCTTATTGACATGACATTTTTCATGGACCATATAATATATTATCAATCGCTTTCGAATCGTTTTCATTCTCTTTTCTCTTCCTTTAATTTACACTTTAATTTACACTTTAATTTACACTTTAATTTACACTTTACTGACTTCAGCATTCCTTTTTCAAGATACAACTGATGTGTTTTCAAATTATAATGTACTTATCATGATCATGGTGATTGTTGCACGTTCTTGGCCGAATCTGATGGTTGTCCTGAAGAGTTGTGGAGGTTTATAAATGAATATAAACAATCAATCATGTTATATAATGAAATTTTGAAACTGTTCGAAGCAAGTGAAGCATATTTATAAGGCATCTCTAATTTGGTATAATGTTATATATTGCTGAAAGATATCATTGTTTTGTTTCAGACTGGTATTTCTAACACATTGTAGATTTTGTAATTATTTCTTTTCCTCAATTATTGGTAAGTAATCCATTTTTACACTGCACGTGGTAAAGGCACAACATATTTTATAACTTTTAACAAATCTTGCAACTTTTAAGCATTTGTTACTTTTTGCATTTTGTATTTTTCAAAGATTTATGTTGCCAAAGTATTGGCACAGCGCACCCAAAATTGAAATGAACCTTCCCTTCCTACACCTGAATATTATTCTCATAATGCAAAGCGGCTTGTGCTTTTAGAAAGGAGTCTGTATTGTGATTAAAAAAATAAATATATAATGCTGCACTCCTTTGCATCTTCCAGCTTGACTTTGGACCTTGCAAGACCATGCTGTCTGTTTGGTATTAGTTTCATATTAACTTCGTTAATTGAAAATCTACAGAGGTGAAAATCCAGCCCTGACTTGACAAGTCCAAACTGAAACACTCGGGATTTAGGCTCATATGGCTCATAAGTTAAGGCTCATATCAATTAAGGCTCATATCAATTAAGGCTCATAAGAAAACCTTGATGGGCAATCATCGCTATGCTGTGCAGCCTGGGTGAGCTGGCTTCTGATGTTTTATTTGGAGAGGAATTTCATAATCTCTATTCTCCTGTCTTTGTCCTCTCGCTTGCCACCATCTTGATTTTTCAGCACATGCATTAATAAATGCACAGAATCGGGGTTGGATAAAGTTAAACTCAAAAGAAATGTTAAAATTTCATCCTTTGGGCAGTGCTATCTTTTAAAAACCCACAAAAGTTTGATTTTTTCCAATGAATATTTAAGCTTTTCACAAAAATAAAAATAATGAGAAAGTCAGGCATCAGGGGTGTGTTCCATTACCAAATACAACATTCAATCTAAACAAGTTGTTCCTCGATCATAAACTGACGATCATCAACGAATAACTCAGATGGATGGACTGACGGACATGAACCAATTGCTTCACCCCGCTTTTCACTTTGCGTGAGAAAGTTGCTATCACTTGCCAAGCCAGCCATTCCTTATCGACCATTTCAACAGAGTGCTTCCTTGAGTGCCCAAACCACTTTGCAAGCACTCTACAACTTATTACCCCATGTACGCGAAGCGAAAAGAGGGGTTAGGTTACTTCAAGTCTGTCTGTCTTTTGTCAGGTCAGCTCAGATTTGATCTGTGACCTGCTACAGGTACCATGTAAACCTGTACTAACCTGTTCCACGGTCGGGTTGTCGGCGACTAAACCGTCTCCCCCACCAGGTTTCTTGGTGAGGAGGGTGTTTGATATGGACACCCAGCAGGATGAAAAACAAAACCTGGCAAAGGGCGGAGGAGCTCCTTGTGAGCCAACGGCCATCCATATCTAGTGCCCAACTGTGTCTGCGGACGTCCTCCTGCAGTTGGGTTACTTCTTATTAAGAGGTTGGTGGCAGGATTTGCACTCCAGCCACCGTAAAACCCTTCATTCCGCAAAACATACTCAAAGCATGCAAAAAATCTGAAAACCCACTCCGTGGGAGTACCTCCTGTCCAGCTTCCCTTCACAGGGCAGCTCACCGGATGACGGGATTAGGGCAAAGCCTTCGGGACCCCCAATCTTTGATGATAGGAGGGAAACCACAGGGTTACCTTTCCTGGGTCAGATTGCGGAAGAGTGTCGGAGTGGTGCTGAGATATCGTCCACCAAAAAGCGGTCACCTTGGGTTAACCTGAGGCAGTCCCTTCAGGTAGGTGCCTGGAATATCCCATCCCTAAGAGAGGATGATCACCTGTCTCTGTTATCATCTGAGCTCAAGCATTTGGACATCGGTATTGCAGCTCTCTCTGAGGTTCGGAGACCGGATTGCGGCGAGATCATGGCGGGTGGTTACACCTACTATTGGTCTGGTCGTTCTGATAGTTACCATGCCCAAGGAGTTGCTGTAGCTGTGTCCAATAAGCTGACCCCAATGATAACTGAGGTAACACCAGTCAATGAGCATATTATGAGACTCAGGATTTGTCACTCCTTGGGTGTCATTTCCCTGTTCTCTGTTTTTGCTCTAACTGAGGCGAGTGACCTCACCGTGAAGGATGCATTCTATGCCACGCTCGAGTCTGCGGTTGATCAGTGCCCCAGGCGAGAGACGATATCAATGCATCGACTGGAACAGATAGGGATGGTTATGCGACATGTGTTGGTCCTCATGGGTCTGAAACTGTGAGCCGGAATAGCAGTATTAAGTTCCTTGACTTTTTTTTTTGTATCCCTTGTCCATGCTTGTGTGAGAGCTAACACACAGCAAGAGGGGCGGGAGTGGGAAGGACAAAACAGTGGGGAACGGAGACATTAGGAGATCGGTGGAAGGGAGAAGTATGGGGTGGGGAACATGGGGTATACAAGATGGACATTACAGGGACGTTCAGGAAGGAAAGCAGGGAATTTGAAGGAGGTGGGTTTGGGGTGGATTAACGGGGGTAGAAAAGATCGAGGATTTGGATGGGGGACGATAAGAGGAGAGGGGGTGAACAGCTGTTTTGAAGGCCTGGAGGGAAGAATGGGATTGAACAGAGTGAGGGAATTTATTCCAAATGCGGGAACAAAGATAAATGAAAGAGTGAAGGTGAACAGTGATTCGTGATTTTGGTAGTTTTACCAAAATGGGGTTGTTGGCGGACCTTGATCACACTGCGGAAATATGGTGGGGACAAATTGCAGACAGAGCAGGGGGGGGGCGAGACTTTTCAAGAAGTCATGGACTTGCGGTGGCTGGTTCATGGTTTCAGCACCCACAGGCTCATCACTGGACTCGGTATTCCAAGCTGGCAGTGTGGCAAAGGAGATTGACCATGTGCTCGTTGATGGTCACTGGAGGATGATCCAGAACTGCAGGGTCTACCGGAGTGCTCAGTTCCTCAACAGGCTTGTTGTAGCAACTCTGAAGTTTCAGCTTAAATCCAGGAGAATGGTATCATCCCAGCCTAGGCTGGATGTTGGCAAGCTCAAGGATGAGAGGGTAGCTGAGGAGTTTGCGAGCGGGCTGAGTGGAGACTTGGGGGGGGGGAGGTGGGGGTGGTGGGCTGCGTGCTTTGGGGGATCCTGAAGAGTTGTGGAGTGCCTTCAAGACCACCATCCTTGATGTTGGTGGTAGATGTCTTGGAACTTACCTTTGGGCGAAGAAGAATTGTGTCTCTCAAGGGACACTGGATACCATTGACCAGAGTTGCAGGGCCAGGCTGAATGACAGAGCTGAGCTGTTCAGGGAGCTGAGGCGTAAAACTGAACGTGCACTGAGGGTGGACAAGGAGGCCTATGTGTGAGGAATCTGTGAGGGGGTAGAGCATCACCAATGGTCAAGTGATTCTCGTCCTGCTTACAGGGGAATTCACGCATTGCGTTTCTCGAAGCCCGTCTCTCAGTGTACTGCAGTTCGAGATGTCGCAGTGTTGCTATCCCTTTTGCTGACCCTACAATCAACTGTGGTCCACCTTCGTTTGTGGAAACAAAGGCCATGGTGAACCAATTGAAATGGGGTAAAGCTCCTGGAATCTGTGGCATCCATGTTCATCTTCTCAGGGCTGGTGGGAATGCTGTACTCATGTCGTTGCATGCAATTCTGTGCACTTCCTGGAACACAAGCATCACCCCAACTGATTGGAAGAGGGGCCTTGCTGTCCCTCTCTGGAAAGGGAAGGATGATCGCCAAGACTGCAACAACTACCGAGGGGGAACGTTGCTCTGTGCCAGGCAAGGTCTTTGCTCGGATAATTATTGATGGGGTTCGCCACGATTTGCTTGAACACCAGCATCTGGAGCAGAGCAGTCAGGCTTTACACTAAAGAGGTCAACGATTGACCGTATCCTTGCACGTCGTGTCCTCATCGAACGCAGACGAGAGTTTCGGCAGGAGCTGCTTGCAGCTTATGTTGATCTCTGTAAAGCGTTCGATTCAGTGAATCGGGATGTCCTCTGGAGGATTCTTGGTCTTCGTGGGGTGCCACCAAAATTGATCAATCCGATGGCTGAACTATACTCTGGTACTGAGAATGCTGTGAGTTGTGGTGCTACCATCTCTGACTTATTTCCAGTGTTTGTCAGGGGAGTTTGTCAGGGGTGTGTTCTGGCCCCCACACTTTTCATCACTTGAATGGACTGGATTCTGGGGAGGATGTCGGAGAAATCAAGCTGCGGTGCATCGTTTGGCAATGTCAAGATCTCTGACCTTGATGTCACAGATGATGCAGTCATCTTTGCAGAGACTCTAGACATCCTTTTGGGGGCCCTCGAGGTGCTGAAGGAGGAATCGGAGCTGCTGGGATTTCAGATTTCCTGGGTCAAAACTAAGATCCAGGCTTTCAATAACTTTCAATTTAGTTCATTATATATTTTTATTCGTGAACAAAAGCTGGCAGGGTGGCGTCGATTTTAGATGTGTGCGCACTCGCCTCTGACCTGTCTTTCCTGGGTTCAAATCTCGGCCCAGCTACAAACTGTCATCCTGGCAGATGTCTCGCAACAGGACAAAGCATCGACATTCTCACAGGCAGGGTGGTTCATCAATTTGTACACCATCCCTCAGATTAGTTAAACTGGATGTCCCATTTGCCAATATTACTTGGTGGCCATTAAAGATCCCATGGTGTCCCTCGCAAAGTGTAGGCGAGCTATCCCCGGCATTTTGAACAAATTAAAAATTCCAGCTCTAACCTTCAAGGGGTTGTGTTTTTACTTACCACAGCTATTTATTTAATTATTTAAATTAAGTTTCCTTCCAAGGCACTTCAATGCAGGAAGAGACCCTTTAGTGGGGCAACTTAGCTAAACATAGCATAACAATTGTGCATTTTGTGAGGAAAGCACCAAATTTGGCACACTGGTAGCCCATCATATTATGAACAGATTTGGATATTGGGCCATTTCAAAATTTTTATGGCAGTGGAAAATGGCTGCCACAGCCATCAGCGGCTGAATTTGAGATGGCCCAATATCCAAATCTGTTCATAATATGTTAGGCTATAAGTGTGCCAAATTTGGTGCTTTCCTCACAAAATGCACAATTGTTTTGCTAAGTTGCCCCACTACTTAGACCCCTCAAGTTTGCACAATGGTTGCCAACCGATGGTTGTTTTTCACCTGCTCGATCCTTTTTAAAGAAGTAGATTCGTGAATATTTTAAAACAAATATGGCGATTATTTGATGGGAAAGTGTCAAAAAACAAAATATGGTGGTGATTAGGGCTGGGTTTAATTTCCCTCCAGTGGCTTTCTGCCAAAATTAATGCTGCTATGCCTGGACATCAGTAAAGAAGGGAATGGAGAGCCAAGCTGTCTCAAAATTCTGCAAGGTGGCATCTTTTTAAATGCTGAGACAACAAGCATGGAAGAGCATCAAAAAATTAACATTATGTAAAAGCAAATTAGGACAATCTGATTACAGGTCTCTCTCTCCCTCTCTCTCCCAGTAATCCCCCCCCCCCAGCAATTCCATGATGCACTTTCTTCCAATAATTTCTTCCTCGTTAAACTCTCAAAATCCAGGCTGACCGTACACCTTAACGGTTTTATTCCTCACCTTTCCCACTTATGAAACTGGCTTCCAGAGACCGTTCTTTCACACTCTTCCCTCCGGAGGCTTCAAGCAGCCAGTACATCGCTACCTCTCGTCATCCCCCACCCTGACTCATGATCTTTATTACTCACATTTACCCTTCCTCACCCAACCCTCTTACTTGTTGGTTTCAGTAATTCCTCATTTCTCTTTCTTTCTCCCTCTCTTTATGTCGGTTCATTCCCTTGCTGGCTGCACCAAATTGTTGCTCCACTCCCTCAATCTCAGTCCAATGTTGCTCTTCCACGAGCCTCACTCTTGCAGATGAAAAAAAATTAAAAATAAGAAAACAAATAAACTTTTAAACAGTAAAATTAACATTTAAATGAACAAATTAAGACACAACCTCATTACAACTGATAAATATAGGCGCAGTACGGCTTTTGGAGACCACTGAGGCCGTGACAACAAAAGGCAAACCCAAAATGATTGGTTTATAAAAGGCAAGGAAAAGGAGACAACAAAAATGTGGGGGGAGAATAAAGGAGGAAGAGAATGGAAAACATGGCAGTGAGGCTGTATCGTGGGTGGGGATATCTGTAGTTCATGGTTTGGACACAGCGATGTTTGTTGCGGTTGTAAAATTATGGTGATTTCACAGCTCTGTATCAGCCACAGGTCCCCTCTCTACTCCCTCCACCTACAGCTCCCACATATACACACTTTAATAACGAAGAAAGATGTGATGACATGGGATTGGACAACCAGAGTGAGCAAACAATGAAAAGAGACGTGGGTGGAGAGCCAGCTTCACAGCAAGAGATGAATGAATCCCCCGTTCAGCAGAACAGCACGAGGATATTTGAAGTGGACGGGTGTCCACGACTTCCACCCCCCAGGTAGATGAGAAAGCAGTGCAGGTCCTGTGAAGATATTCATTGGAGGTTAATGTCCAAATGATCGCCCTGCATGACAAGGCCCGTGGAAACCTGTGGCGGTGGAGTGGAATGGCTCTTTGGATTGCAGACCAACCAATGAGTGATACCCAGTAAGATGGCAAAATAGCACCACCCAAACACCATGAGAGACCACCGATGGTTCACCTACTCTTCGCTAAGAACACTGTGGGGGTCTTTAACCTCCACCCCAACTAATGCTGGCCGACCGGATGCCTAGTTTAACTTCCATCCGAGGGATGGCACACACACACTGATGCCATAATTACCCCTCTGTGAAGCACCAGATGGCAGTTTTCATCTGGGATGTGATTCAAACCCAGGCTTGATGGCTGTGGCAAGTGTGCATACTAGGGTGTTCCACTTTTGCAAAAGTAGTTGCTGGAATGAAGCACTATGTGCCTATCGATTCCACTAGTGAAGTTAGGTGATCGACCAAAGTTTGAAAATTTCCCGCCTTTTTTGACCGCGGGCCGGCATTTTGAAATTTCAGGAAAAAATCCATATTTTTGGAAATAATATTGATTTTTGAATATTTTTAAAAACATATTTCTCTGTGTTTAGATGGCTGAATGCACTTCAGTAGGCACCATTATGATAGTAAGTACCCGTAAATATTATTCACAACTTGTCCCAACATTTTGAGGAGTTGCCATTTTGGAATTTCACTGAAAATCCCCTATTTTGACAATTATTGCACGGCACATTGTTAGGCATTTACAGAATATCAGCGGTAGCGTTTTCATAAAGACATTATTAATGACAAATGAGAGCATGATCAATTAATTATGAGAACAACCAAATATGTTTTAAGCGACATGGTTTTCATATATGACAACATAACAATCTCGCAAACAAGCAACCACACAGATATCTTATAGAGAACATAGCGTTTGTTTTGTATAGTCTGGGTGAAGATTCCTGTGCTCTTCCATGCACTGTAGCGATGCTTGACGTTGTTTCTCATCATTGCACAAATGAATAAAGTCAGACACCAGCTTAATTCCTCTTTCAGCGAAATCATTTATGACACGCAAAAAATTAGCACTTTCGCAAAATTTCCTGTAACTAGCGAACTTGTCCCACATAGCCACAGGAGCCCTGACCATTGGTCAGTCAAGATTTATCTGCAAGTACACAAAGAATAAAAAATATATATTTCATTAGATATACACAAAATATACGATTTTTACTGAATTTCCAAAATGGCAACCCCTTCTCAAAATGTCGGGACAAGTTGTGAATAATATTTACGGGTACTTACTATCATAATGGTGCCTACTGAAGTGCATTCGGCCATCTAAACATAGATAAATATATATTTTTAAATATTCAAAAATCAATATTATTTCCAAAAATATGGATTTTTCCTGAAATTTCAAAATGCCGGCCCGCGGTCAAAAAAGGCGGGAAATTTTTCAAACTTTGGTCGATCACCTAACTTCATTAGTGGAATCGATAGGCACATAGTGCTTCATTCCAGCAACTACTTTTGCAAAAGTGGAACACTCTAGTGCATACCATTGGGCTATCCTGCCAGCCCAAAGCTGAAAAATCACGCACAAAATGCGTCCATTGCTCTTCAGATTTTACGAAATGATAATACAAATGGTTCATGCATTCCGTTTAATATGGCCGTATAGCACCTCGAGTTTTGGCACATCCATGAAGGATAACTTGTAGTTGGGAGTTCATTTACTTAAGAAGAATGGCATCACCAACGATGGAAACGTTTTCACTTCTCAGTTGTGTCTCAGTTCCGACCACCGAGTATTGTTCATCCGGGGCTGTGTAGGCAAAGTGTGCCAGGTTTTAAGTATTCAAAGGGAAAGGGAAGGTGTGAGGGAGGAATGAAGGAAGTTTTTCCCCATTTATAGTTGGAAATGCCTTTTTATCCTTGAGTTTTGAAGACGTTACAATGTGCGCACAGGTATGGTGCTGCTCTCACGACACACCAATGATTGTTCACTGGAATATGAAGCCAATTTCCCATATATTTTTGATATATCCCATATATAAATATATATATATATATATATATATATATATATATATATATATATATATATATATGTTTGATGTGGCTTCTGTGCATTTACTACCTCATGATTTATTTTGCATACAGACAGCACTTTGGTGAATTATAAATACTAGCAGAGTACCGCTCGATGGGCAATCTTGTTCCAAACATACAACACTTTTTTTCTGACACATCCCTTATATTTGAGTGGTGTATAGGTAACAGAATGCTGCGTCAATGGCTCCCGAAAATAAAAAAATAACCCATGTTACATATATGAAACAAAAACTTGCACACTGCTTGTGTACATATATAATACATCGTGGTTATATACATCTGATCATTCCAACTGCACACCCTTTTTTTTCTCTTTCCAAAAATTGATGGAATCAAACAAAACTTCCACAGGCACAACTTCAAGGTGATCTCAATAATCCCTGAACGTTTCAGCTTCCTAGGTCAAATCCTCTCAAAGTAGTAAATTAAACATAACATACAAACATACAAACAGGTAGTGGACAAAAAAGAAGAAAACACCAATGTAGGTCAATTAATAGGGCATTGGGCCACCGCGTATGGCCAGAACATGTGGTGGCACAGAGTTCACCAGCGTCTGGAATTTTGTAGGAGTGATGCAGCACCATTCTTTCATGAGAAAGTCAATCAACTCACACCTGTTTGATGAGGTGGAAAACGTTGTCTCAGGCTTCCTTCCAGAATATCCCAGAAATGCTCGATTGGCTTCAGATCTGGTGACTGAGAAGGCCATGTCATATGGATAACATCAGTGGAATGCTCATCAAACCATATGTGCTCTATGGATGGGGACATTTGGAGTTTTGGGGTGGGGGGGGGGGGGTTATGCCCTCGGTTTTTTAAAAGAAAATAAAAAATACATATATATTTTTTTAAACAAAAAAAAAATCAAAAAAGGTCATTCGAGAACACTTAAGGTTTTCAGAAATCCAGAAATCCAAACAATAGTCAAACCAAATCAGTAACAAATCAAAACAAGTATCTGGACAAAAATAAATTCAAAGAAAATCAATAATGGCAAAGAAAAACTAGAACTGCCACTTTATAACTGTTGGCAGTGATGACCGGGTACCAAGATGTCTGGCTTTGATAAAACACAGGACTGACGAGTTACAGACCGAGTTACACGAAGTGTTCAATCTATTATGTACTCAGCCCTTTTTCCTGGGGACATCGTCGGTATCAATTGGTGTTTAAATAACCTGAACAGGAAGGAATAAATGTTGATACCGTGGGTGCAGAAGGTAAACCAGGACTCAGCCGAGTCGTACAGGGCCCCACACGTCTTTCTGCAATGCGGAATTGTGTTACCGACTGAGTAACATGCTGCATTCAATATTTTTCTTGCGAAAGCAGTCAGCCCTTTTTCCTGAATAGATAGTCGTTATCAATTGAATTGGTGTTTAAATAACTTGAACAAAAATTAATAAATCTTAACAACATGGGGACAGAGGGTAAACTGAGACTTCGCCAAATCTAACGAAGCCCCCACAGGTCTCTCTACAATGCGGGATTGACAAGTTCTGGACCTAGGAACAGGCCATGTTCCACATATTTATTATGTACGCAGTTGCCCCTTTATCATGGGGGCAATGATCAGTATAAATTGAATTGCTACTCTACCCTCAAACCCATCCAGGCGCAGCAAAGTGAGTCCTATTCAAAAAAAAAAAATTATAAAAAGTTCTCATTCAAAAAATTCAATATAATATTTCTGGCTGCTAGACTATATGGCCGATCAGGTTGAAATTTAAAACATACATTCCCCATGACTAATAGATCATAATTGTGAAGTTTCACCTTGATGGATGCAGCGGTTCCAGAGAAAACATCATTTAATATTTTCCTTCAATCCGAGATGGCTGCCAAACCATGCGACATGAATTATTCCTGAACAAACTGGGACACCCATGTCTTCGGGAACGTGTGTAAAATTTCGCCTCAATCTGTTCAGCCATTTCAGAACAATTTTTTTTATTTTTTAATAATATGGCTGCCGAACCGCGTGGATCATCATATCATAATATTTTTTCACTCTGGTAAGTTGATGCACAGATGATGCTCAAGAAATTTGAAATTTTTCGTATGCAGCATTCTCCGTGTCAAATTTTCACCAAGAAACCACTTCACCGATTATGTCACGGTTAACGCCACTTATTCCCCTCGCGGAGATCTTGATGAGCCACGTTTCAATTTTTTCTGGCAAGCGGTTCCAGAGAAGAAGACGTCCAGAGTTTTTAAAAGATGGCACCTGCACATTACGACCTATGACATCATAATCACTTTAAAATTATACTCAAAAAGAGACACATACTTGGTGAAAATTTTGTCAATCGGACTAATGTTTGCAGAAAACATGAATTTAAAAGTGAAAAAAACCCCCCCAAAAATTGCTGGCAGAATGAAAATAAAAATAAGCAAAAGAAAAACAATGGGTTACCCAGCCTGAAAGGCTTGGTACACGAATTATAAAACTCACCATTGTCCAATTTGTTTATCCTCATAACCTCCATCACCCCCGGAGGGGGGACAAAAACTGAGGGGTGGGGTGACTTTGCCTTGGGGAGCAAGAATGGGAACAGGGGGTGGGATAGCTGGGGGGAACCCGCCAGTGGTCTGTCACGTCCCTCCTGGTGTTACCCGGGCCCTAGATGGGCCGCCTAATGTGCGGGGGGCTTTGAATGCCACAGGTACGTTTACCTTAAGAAAATTCACATCGATACCCAATTAGGCCTTGCCCGGGGGAGCCTTTTCGTTAATGTGCTGCACCCTCTGGCACATTTTCATTGTCCATTCACCTGGATCGGTGTCTTCTTAGCTGGAGGAGGAGACATTACTTTCAACCTCCGGCAGTGGAGCGTCTTGAACAGGAGTCGTCTTCCCCGATTCCATGACTGGAGGAATCACCTCTTCTGCCCAGTCTTCCCCTCCCACCTCAGTGGGCCCTTTGCCTGATGTGACCACACCCAGGTCCTCTGCCACTGTGGGTGAAGGAATTTCCATCTCCTCCCTGTTCTCATCTCACTTTTTGTCATTCCTCTCGGTCATCCCCTCGTCCTTCTTTGCTGTGGGTGTGGGAAGGGGGGGTGCATAACAGACACAGCAGGCCCAACACCCATGTTAGTCCCTGGGGGAGCGCCCCCACTCCCACTCGCAGATGCACACATCTTATTTGTGTAGCTCTGCTGGCAGGGGCAGAGCAAGTGCCCTGGCACACCACAGAGGTTGCACTGCACCTGGGTGGGGCAGTGCTCTCTCAAATGTCCTGACTGGCCACACTGCGAGCAAAACTGTTCTTCACACCCAAAAACAAGGTGGCCCAGTTGACCGCACCTGTGACATACTTTGGGCCGCCCCATGTAAAATACTTGCCCACGGTCCATCCCTCTAACAATCCCATTTGGGACGTGTGTGACCGTACCATCTTCACTGACCCGAACGTCGACATATTGCCAAGCTCCAGTCCATATACCCAAACCATTCCAAATAAACCGTGGTGGGGCTTTCATATCTACATATCCATACAACCACACCTTGACATCATAGTCACTTACACCCTCATTGTAGAGACAGACCGTCACAACCCTCTCATGAGCTTCAGAGAGGGCCTTGACTGCCCAATCATGCAGCGACCCAGCTGACCGAGTGGGAGCCCACCTCACCCAGAACTCGGCAAGCCTCCCAGCATAGTGGAAGAACACGTCCAACCTCGGGCCAAAGAGGTGAGGAAAAAAAAAAATATATATATATATATATATATATTTATATATAAAAAGTCGGCAGCCTCAAACCCCAGCATGCCCAACAAAACCTCACCACCGAAAGACTCACTAGCTGGAATGGCCCCATTCTTAACAAAACAAAGACGGATGCAATTATGCCTGATCACCATACTGGGTTCTAGGGAGGGTGGGGACAACTCTAGGGAAGAAGGGGGGCAAGGAGGGAGGTAACAGCAAAGGGAAGCGTGAGGATCCCCTATCTGGTGGGCGAGGTCAACCAGACAGGAGGAAGGCCGGGGAAAAGAGGAATGAAAACACAGGACTAACAAGACAAAAACAAGCTCAAATGAGCTAAGATCCTCGTCCTCTTAATGATGACGTCATAAAAGCGAATATGACATCATTGTGATGTATCAGGTTTGCAATACATTATCTGTGCTAATGCCCGGCTTGATTCCCGCAAGCAAAATTCAAACAGCTTGCCTAGTTTCGGAGATAATGGTATAGGCGATTTCCATCAGCGGCGATATTATGACGTCAACTTTTTTTCTCGGAAGAATTTCCAAAATCGGAGATGGTTACTGCCTGCGCATGGGCTTTCTGCATATACGTGGCAAGTTTCACGAAGATCCTAGAAAACTCTGGGTTGTGAAACAAAAAATGTCAAAAAATAGGAATGACGTCATAAAATGGATATGACGTCATAGTGATGTATCATATGTGCGGTAATTCATCTCTGCTAATGCCCTGTTCGATTCCCGCAAGCAGAATTCAAAAAGCTTGCCTAGTTTCGGAGATAATTTTTTAGACGAGTTCCATTAGCGGAGATATTTTGACGTCATAACTTTTTTTTCTAAGAGGAATTTTCAAAATCGGAGATGGTTACTGTCTGCGCAAGGTATTTTTACACATATACGCCAAGTTTCAGGAGGTTTCGATGAAAACTGTAGGCTGTGAAACAAAAAAGTCCACAAGAACAACAACGTGAGTAAGACTTAGAGATCCTCCACGAGGGCCTAATAATAAGATAAACAAATATACAAGATTGGGGAAAATGAAAACATACAGAACAAACACAACAAGGCTAATGAGCTGCAAACAAAGAAAAAATAAATTAATAAATTATTCAAAAAAAAACAAAAAAACCACACTCTGCGTTTATTATACAGCTCTGCTAACCATAATTATAGGCATCTCGGCCTGTGCAGCATTTTTTAATTTTTTTTAAATATACTGTTGTAGATTCTCACCACTCCGGCGTGCGAGCGACCGCTTTTAGCTAATTGCGGCCGCGCGCCCACCGGACGTGGCAATCCAGTCACAGCTTTCAGAATCAACGCCGAAATCCAGCTACGGGTGTGTTTTTAATCACACCGTAAGTCAGCCAACTATTCAGTCCGCGCACGACAGGGTCCGATCGCTGAATTGTCGATTTACCTAAGTATGCGCGCAGACAGAATGCCGGGGATTTACACTTCAATGGGACCTGCTTGGAAACGAGCCGCTTAAGCAGCCCGCTCCGTTCGCGATTTGCCGAGCGGTGTACATCGCCAAGCCCCGCCGGATCCGATTACTTTATCGGCTATTTAAAAGCCAGCTAATATCCTGAACACAATGCGGCAGCTCAATCGAGGGAAAGGACGCAACGAACAGGTCAACATTCACACAAGGACATTTATTTGTTACACATGTATGCAATCAAACACGTATGCAATCATGCAGGAATAAAGCAAGACAAAGAACTACAACCGTTCTATTTATTATGTACATTTATTACAATTCTACTTAAGGACATGGCGCCACGACGTTCATACAAAAAAAAACCCCAGGAAAGGAAACGGTAAGAACTGGACCTCATGGGCCTTTAATAGTTCACGGAGCTGTGAAGACTGCAGGAGCTCCGAGGGGCCATGCTGGTTACCTGCCACCTTCGTGGTGACTCGCTGGTTGACCCTCGACGTTTCGTCGACACGGCAGTTGGCGCTGCTCGACCTGGTTGGCCCAAGCCCCGCTGTGCGGCCTGGTGGTTTGGGCCTCGCCGACGATGCCTCTGAGAAATGAACGGGCCTTTGCTCTTTCGAGAGTTGATGCTCTTTTAAGAGCCCGTCCGTTCCTCAACGTTGGCGATCTCTCTCCGGATTTCCCCACCGACTCGCAGTTCTGTGCGGCACGGCAGGCTGGCTGTGCTCCAATCTCCGACTGCCCTCCGCTGGACTCGCACCCTGGCTCCAAGCTCCAGACTTCCACTCTGCAGCTCCCTGACAGACTCCGAACCCCGACAGACTCCTTGCTTGGCGTTCAGCGCGCCTTTATATGGGGTCCGTGAGTGAGGTCTGATCTTTCACTTCTCACCCCTCACCCCTCGCTGGCTCCTCCACTTTTGATCTTTTGATCCGATCTCTTCGCGAAACGCGGAGAGAGTGGACGTGGGTGAAATCATCAACTACGCGGAAGTTGCAGGAATCATCATCCGTGGAAAGCGGACATTGTGGAAATCATCAGCCTCCGCGTCTGTCGGCAGATTTGCCGCTCATCCGTGGGATTCGCCGTGGCTGGCGAAAAGATGGCGGCGTAACGGAGATGAAGGTGAGGCGATGTTGTGGTTGCTTTGTGATGGGGATGGCGTGGTTGTTGAAGTAATTTTTGTGGTTGTTGAAGTAGTGGTTGTGGTTGTTTAAGTAGTGGTTGTGGTTGTTGAAGTAGTGGTTGTTCCAAAATAAAGATAGCAAAAGAATAATGGCTGACTCAAAGATCACAGCCCGGTTACACAAATAAATCCCTTTAAACCTCCGTGGGGAAATTTAATCTGAACACACACTTATCGACATAACTGATCTCTGGGAAGCCTGAATGGTGTTCTGTGAATTTCCACAACCGTAACAATACATTACCCTAAGCATGCTGCGATGTTATTTGCTTAATTAACACATGGGCCACACCTGTGTTGAAGCCTTTGCCTGGTGTCCCTCATTTACCCAGGTGTTTCCATTTTTTTGTCCACTACCTGTACATACAATGTACTTTCCCTCCATTATATAAAGACTGTACTATTTGCTTCAATTTATGTGGCCTTTTCTCGTGCCTGACGATCACATTGCTTGTGGCTCTTAACTGCAGAGTGACTTGTTCCCACACACCTCCCCACTGTGGGCAAGTACATCCCACAGTCCTCTATTGTTCACCTTTTCCATGAATATAGCCAGCTGTATACGGTATTATAAAAGAAGTCAAACCCCTTTATATATGGTGCTGTAATGGTGGCTTGGTGAGGATATGGGACCTGTAACCTTGAGGTTGTGGTTTAGAATTCACCTGAAAAAAGTACTATCAGGGATTTGTATTATTTTGGGGGATATTAGGGCTTAATAGGAAGTCGAGTTATAGTTTCAGAAGAATTGACACGTCACTAAAGGATTGTATGTAAAAACCCAGCTGGCTCATTGACGACCTTCAGGGTAAGGTGACCTTCCTGTCCCACCGAGTTTGGTCGATATGTGATCTCAGTTCACTCATTGTGGTTGACTCTTCCCGTATTTACAAGTCATTCTGAATGATTGTGGGGTTTACCCCTCTGTACTCTCGTACTGAAAAATGTTTAATTCTTGAGTTCTTCAGGAGATCAGGGTTGTCTGTCATCCTCTATAATTGTAGAACAAAGACAATTATATAAATAGCTGTTGTAGATACATTGTGCAAGACAGGCTTTTTAGAAGGAAGGTATTGCTTTGGAGGCACTGTTCATAATTAATTGATAAAATAATATGGTCTTTTATTTAACAGACCGTTATGAACCCCATATTAGTCTCCATATTGCTTGCTTGCTCTTGGAACGTGACAACGTCAAAATGTTTTCATCCTCGGTGGTTACTGCGGCGCGCGACGATAAATAAACATTGCGCACTCGACCATTGTCCAAATGGATAAATGAGAAAAATAAAAGTAGTTTCTTGTACCATTTAAATTGTTTAGTCCGATCATGTAGTAACCTATGATATGGGATTCACTCAAAGCCGGTTCCATCTCCCTCTGAATCCGTTAAGTGCAGCAACATTGACACGCAGTGTTGTGTCCTCATCGTGAGCTGCTGTTGTTGAGAAAGTTTGATAGGTGAACCTTCTTCGACGTTTTGCTCCGGATCTCGAAAAACAAAAATACTTTGGAGTATTCAGTTAAAAAAAAAAATAAAGAATTCTCTGAACATTTTTATCCTCATTCCATGATGATTTTTGTCAGCTCACACGCAGCAAGTGTGCACAAGATTCACCAGAAGAGCAACAAAGAGGGCAGTGTTATCATTCGATTCTTCATCTTGATGCTAAATGGACTCCTTGGGTTACAATAGCTCTTTGGTTGCCTTGTAAAGAACCTCGACTCTTTCCTTGTACGTTTGCATGCTGTTTCTGGGAAAGCACATCCTCGTCGGTCAGTGTTGCTGGTAATACAATATGGTCTTGGGGGGGGGGATGGGGGGGGGGCTACAAGACCCGATCATTATCGCGTAGACAAAATTTCTCTGGTCGAATGAACATCTAATTGGATATTGTCTTCTGCTACATAATCGCCATTTATGGAACTTCACGGAACTTCTGCAACCGTTTTCGATGAGGGACAGTTCTGCTGAGCCAACATGTTCGATACATACGGAGATGTTAAGGTTTAATCAAGAGTACCAACTCTTTGTACAAGATAACATGAGCTCTTATAATTATTCAAGTGAGTGCAAGCATATGGGATGGTCGGCTTCATGTTCTCCACTGGTGATTGTTGAGTACCAATAAAGCAAAATGGTACCCAAAAATGTCCATTGAGACATCTCTAGAACATCATTTTGTGTTTTTACTTATCACAGCAATTTTATTTATTTAATATTTATTTATTTTGAGTTTCTTCACAGGATACTTTAACAGAGGAAGAGGTTCTTCGATCCCTCAAGTCTGCACTATGGTTGTTTGTCGGTGCTCTAACCTTAAATGCTGAGCGTCAAGCAAGGAAGCAGGATGTTCCATTTTTTTAGTCTTTGGAACGACTCGGATGGGATTGGATTTGAAATGCTGACTTCCCAGACTTCGAATGGATCCTCCAACCCTTATGCTAACAAGTGTGGTTTTGCCATGAACCATTAACCGATTGTGTATGAGTGCGTGCGAGACCTCATTCAACTTGTGGGTTAGATTTTATAAAGTTATAGTTCGGGCAGTTATTAAGTATAATCTGTTCAGGGTGCTGGTGACATATGTCTACACTTGGGGTTCCAAATGCGTGGTTTGCGGGCAACATATTTCCTGCAACATGTTGCCCGCCGCCAGACTCTCAGATGTTTCCCAGGACGGCTCTTGAAAATACAGTGGAACCTCAACTTGAATGGCTCATTCAAAACCGAAAGTACACAATCCACTGTATATTTTATTTCGATCTCCAAAAAATCTGTAAAAAAAAAATAAAAAAAGAGAATAAAAAACGAAAAATCAAACACCACAATCCCTTGTGAACTATCCCATACCCATCCTCCCCACCAGACAGCAAACAGCAGTTTGAGCGGAAAGCGATTTATGCATCCCAGCAAAATAACTGCACTGAAATTGAAACATCACATTTGGTGTTCCTGTGCTCCCCCCATGATGAACTGATTCCCGCACGAGTTGACCTACATTGAGAGATTTCTATATGAGATGACAGATGAGAGATTTGTTTTATTTTAATTGCTATATGGTCAGAGCTCGAGACAGGACCTCCACAAAATAAATCGAGAACATTTACTTGCAACTTTAAAGATAAGTGGGAAGAAAAGTTTTTCTTTACGATTTCCAACAGACAGCGTGTGTCCTTAATTTGTCATGGACGTGCATGTGTGGTGAAGAGATGTAACAAAGAAAAGCATTTCAGCACACAGCACAAGAGGATTGCAAGTCCAAAAAGTAACCTAAGGGAGCTAAAAGGAAGAGAATTGAAGTCAAGGCTGATCTCCCAACAATGTATTTCTTGCCGCGTCTCGTGTGGCGAGTCGTTCTCCACGTTCTCCACGTTCTCCACGTTCTCCACGTTCTCCACGTTCTCCACGTTCTCCACGTTCTCCACGTTCTCCACGTTCTTCCTGTGAAGACAAAACCTTTCGGACTCGGCTCTTTTATATACAGAGTCCGGATCTCCTTAAATACTAAACACCTGTACACATCCTCACATAGACGGTGCCTTTTGAGAGCGTCTATCATGAACTTTTAAATATATTGGGACATTTGCTTTAAAGTTTCGAAAAGTTCACGTTACTATTTAAAGATTATTCCATTTAATGTATTGTAATTTCGTAAATACACTATTTTCTCGTCATGAACGACGATCGTCCATGACGGGTCTCGCTATTGGCTCAATCAAGGCACGTGACGAAATATCAGAAGTTGTTGTTGTTGTTTTTTATTCTTCTTCTTCTTCTTCTTCTTCTTCTTCTTCTTCTTCTTCTTCTTCTTCTTCTTCTTCTTCTTCTTCTTCTTCTTCTTCTTCTTCTTCTTCTTCTTCTTCTTCTTCTTCTTCTTCCTTCTCTTCTTGTTCTTGTTATTTTTCTGGTGAAGACAAAACCTTTAGGACTCGGCTCTTGGACGCATCTGTCGTTGTTAAGAAACGTGTCAGTCGGTGTAACGCAGCTACGATTGCTTCATTTAAGATCACGTACGTTCTTGCAAATAACAAGAAGCTCCTTGAAGACGTTAAAGTAATTAAGGAAGATATCTATGTTAGCAGCTTCCGTAACATTATTTCAAGACTTCAGAAACCAGTCGGAAATTATGTCCGCCATTAAAGATGTCCAGCTATCTGGAAACTCAGTTATGAGGAGAACACAAGCAATGTTGAAAAATGTCACCAGAATGCTAAAGCAGGATTTGATTTGTGGTGATTTTTTTTTTCAGCATTCAAGTTGACGAATCAACAGATGTGTGTGTGACGTGGCTCAGTTGCGCATTTTTAACCTCCGCCATCTTGGAAGATGGATGGAGGTAACTGTTTTCACCCCCTTTCTGTTTGTTTGTTTGTTTGTGAACAGTATTACGGAAAAACTCCTCGACGGATTTCGACGAAACTTGGTGGGGGGGGGGGGTTAGGTATGGCCCAAGGATCATGCCATTAAATTTTGGACTTGGTCCCCCCCCCCAAAAAAAAATTGTTAGAGAAAAAATTGTTTGTTTTTTTGCATTTCTACATGTGTTAAGTGATTTCCAACCCCCCTCCAAAAAATTTTTTTTTTACCCCCCCCCCAAAACAAATAGAGAAATTTCTTTTTTTGCATTTCTACATGTTTTAAGTGATTTCCAACCCCCCCAAAAAATTGTTCGAGAAAAATTTTTTTTTTTGCATTTCTACATATTTTAAGTGATTTCCAACCCACCCCCCAAAAAAATAGTTTGAGAAAAAATTTTTTTTTTGCATTTTTACATGTTTTAAGTGACTTCCAACCCCCCCCAAAAAAAATTGTTACCCCCCCAAAAAAAGAAAAAAAATTCTTTGCATTTCTATATGTTTTAAGTGATTTTCAACCCCCCCCAAAAAAATTGTTAGAGAAAAAAAAAATTTTGCAGCTTTTTTTTCAACAAAATTTCGATTTTTTTTGGCATTTTGACATGTTTTAAGTGATTTCCAACCCCCCACCCCCCAAAAAAAATGTTGGAGAAAAGAACTATAACTGTCAGCACTGTTGACATCATATTTAATGAATAAGATAAAAGGTTCACTTGAGTGACCCAGCAGTATTGGCGGCGGAGGTTTTGCACTCTCCCGAGTGCTCCCCCTCTAGTTCTCAGCGCTGTTTTTGAGGATTCTTATGTGGAAGAACACATGCTGGCAGTTGTACCACAGAGTGACAATACACGTGGTGAAGATATTGATTAGGTTTGGAAGCATTCCTTTCCAAGAGATTGGTGTCCTTTTACAAAAAACATGCGTCAATTAAAAATGGCGGTGCACCCGCAATGCTCGGAAAGAAAATTGGCTTTATCGCCATGTGCAAAACGACCCTGTCTTCCCTGATTTTCAGAACTACCACTGCATCATCCATCTGTAGGCTTTGTGTTCAAAAGCGATTTATTTTCAGCATCTCATGACTCATTAGTGTGACTGTGAAGATTGACAACTCAATCAGAGACGAGGCACGACAAGATAGGCTATTTAAGATTCCTATTTGAACTTGATGCTCAATATGGGGACCTTGTCTTGCATTCTGAAATGTGAAGGCTCAGTGAGGGCAACATTTTGGAGCATTTCCAGGAACTCCTTCCACAAATAAAACATTTTTTGGAAGAGAGAAATCAACACTACCAGGACCTCAGCGATCAACTACGGCTCACTGACTTGATGTTTTAAATTGATTTGACTTCCAAACTGAAAAATGTTAACCTTGAAATTCAAGGCAAGATCAAAGGTCTGACACAAATGATTGGATCAGTGAACGCTTACCAAAAGCAAGCGGAGATTTTGGAGAGCTCAAATGAAGAATGGAGTTTTCACTCTGTTTTCAGGCCTAGAGAAGAGGCAGGAAGAACACGCATCTTTTTGGCAAGGAATTCTATGCCGAACACATTGAAAAAATGGAAGAAGACTTTCAAAGACTATTTGGTACATGTGGAACCCATAGCCATTTACCTTCGGATCCCTTTTGCAGACACCGATAACAATGAAACTGCAGTGGTGTGACAATGCTGACCCCTCACAAAGATTTTGGACACTTGTGGAGAGACAAAAGTACCTCTTTTGAAAGAAGCGTATTTTCGCATGAGTGCTTTCTTCGGAACTACGTACCTGTGTGAGACGGCGTTTTATAGAATCAAATACCTGCAGTCAAAGTACTGTACAAATCACGCTTGGCTGATGCTCACCTTAATGATTGCATGAAATTAGCTGTAACCCAGTATGGCCCAGATGTTGAGAAGCTCATAGAGAGGATCAGTAGTGTCAGGTTTCACACTAGAGGTGAATATTCAACAATTTTCTTTTAAAGTACATGTTTTTAATCGAATATTGTGTTATTCCCTTTTTTTTGTTTTTTTAAAAAGCACTAGTTTTAGACTGTCTCAGTGTATCTAATACACTGAATAAATCAGAGCTAAAATCAATAATGTCTTTATACTCAGCGTTTTACAATGTTCTCAGGTACTGCATTGTAAGGAATTCTTTATTCCTTGAAAAAACATTTTCATTAAATATTGTACTGAATATAATTTAAAATTTTTTTTACTACTTGTGCACTTTTTGACAATACCTGCAGAATGGCTGTCATTCTGTTCTAAATTTTATGTGTTTGATTTTGATTTGACGTACCGTCCTCTTTACAGAGCGTTGGTGCTACTAAAACAGTTTCTTGGCAAGGGTGATACTGTGTCGTTTGCCATTGCCTTCTCAGCATTGTTTGTCAATAGTAGCACATACCATTAAAAGGAAGCACCATGCAGCATTAGAATATGTCTTTGGAATGACTAATTTTATTAAATGGGTGATTTAAAACAGGAATGTGTTTCAACGTTTAATATAATCATTCATGGTTGTCGAAGTCAGGTTGAACAATCTTGCAAATTGTTTGATTTGCAGTGCTGGCCCCGACTGGCCAATTCTTGGTACACAAGTGGCAAAGCAACTCCCACCTCTTGTTGCTTTGTCACACGACATACAAACACACATATAGCCTGTGTCGGGATGTGATTTGTTTTAGGGGCAGTTACAATTGTTGTCTTTCAGTTGTTAAGCAAATATAAAAGTGCATTTTAAGTCTGTGTTAAGTTGTGTTATATCTAGTTTACGAGACGTGTGTTTGTATTTGGCTTCCTGCAGTTGTATCGTGTTTCGGACAGGGATATGAAGGAAAATGTCACCCACTTCGTGTGTTTTAAAAAAAAGTATTGTTGCCCAAGGGACAGTAAAGGTTGGGGACCAGAGGCCTACACTTTACAAACGACACTGTGGAATCTTTAACATTCACCAGCAATCAATGCTGGCAAACAGGTCCCCAGCTTAAAACCTATAGGAGATACGGCACTGATTCCATGCCTTGCCTCAAACCACCAGGGTGACAGTTTATAATCCGGTCAAGAATGCAACCCAGACTAGACAGCTCACAGGTGAAGTACACTATATGTATCTACGCAGTCCTGTCCGACCTACATTATCATATGGTAGCACCAAATGTTGTCAATTGAAGCATCACTACAAGAATGGATCAGTCTGAATGCAAGCCAAATGTCTGGGTTGAAGGAATGCAGTATTATCATCATACATGTAGGTTTTGAATTCCGCAGCACCTATTGATTACACGACTTGCACGATGACAGAAACCTGCTTACTATATATACCATAATTGTACTTGTGTGGCTCTAGTTTTTGACAGGTCTTCTAAAATAGCAAAAGTTTTTTTGACCATCTTGCGTAATGAGTACAGGTTCGTTGCCACCAAACCCAAAGCAATAACTATTCCAAGAGAGAAATAAGGAAGTTGTGCAAACGTGGAGGAGCAAGTTTGCATATATATTTCCCTTTTATTGAGTTTTTAAGAGCACATGGTTCTTAAACTCAATAGTACAAAATATTCTGCCAATGAAAACCCACCCAGGCATAATTTTGGGTCACAACTACCCTGACAGCATAAGAGTTGTAGGCTATATCTCTCAGTATAGTGGGCATTACTTACTCTCATTTCTTCCACCTCAGGTATGGATAGGATTTCGAATCATCACATCATTCTCATGTATCCAAAATACTTTGGATTCCAAAGGATGGTAATTTTTTTAACCATTGAAATTGAGCAAACACACACAGTACATCATGAATTCCACAGATAAGATTAATTCCATTGAATAAAAGTTCTACTATTATTTACAAGGGGTCATTGGAAAGTTTATGATATCTCCTCATAAAATCTGAATCACGTTTGTTAAACAGCTATTTGTCTTGATTTTCCTTTTACAAGATTTTTTTGAAATCTTGAAATCTCTGGACTTTGTCCTCTCAGCTCTACACCGGTCCTTATGAATGCTATGATCACCCAACTCAGGAGAAAACAGGTCTGTTGTTTGTGAAACATCTCATCTCATCTCATCTCATTTCATTTCGATTAAGTCGGCATATACAGCCTACTCCACCAACCTCATATAGGGTCAGGTCACTGGACTAGCACAACAGTAGAAATACTACTTTTAAATTCTTCAAGTTATCTTTAAATGTGCCTCAAGAGGTTCTCATTGTTTTGTTATCTTGCTCGTTCCAGTCCACAATTGTTCTTGGGGAAAAAGTTGAATCCGTATCCATTTATCTTGACCAATGGTCTTCTTAATTTCTGACTTTTTCCCCTCTTGTTGATTTTTTACTGCATGCAAATTGTCACATACTTTCCATCCTGATTGCAATTTGTCCATTTATTATTTATTAAGTGGAGCCAAGAGCCCCTGCTCATCCTCTCAAGTGTTATAACTGCTTTTGGAATTTGTACTTTGCTGTTAAAACTGTCTCTGTCTCTGGTAGTACAGCTGTAAAGTTGCACTGTAGTCCAAAATGCAAGGTCTTTTTGGCCTGTTCCATGCGCACTAACATTGACAGAGATGGTTTGACTAAACGCTCCCATTGTATTCGCTTGTCCAACGACTGAGTGGGCCTTCCAACTCAAAAGAACACAATAACGTACGATACGGACTTACTTGCAACATCTATGATAATAAATTTGCGAAGAGGTTGGAGGAACGCTTATTTAAAACTGCTTCCCCAGAGTGTAGCATGTACAAATCTGATTCGGAGTGAGCCAATCGGAGGATGCAAAGGTCACTCCATGTGCGAGCATGCATGCAGGCAGGCCTTTTCCAGGAAGATAACATGGGTTTTAAATGCTGCCACGCAGTTTTATATGGAACTCGGTGGTTTAAAAGAAAGCGTTGCTGTTTGGGCACGTTTTATCACCCCGGTATGCTGCCTTTCATTCCCCTCCCCTCACACTGCCTTCCCTTCCCCTCCCCTCATGCTGCCTCTCCTTCCCCTCATGCTGCCTTCCTTTCCCCTCCCCTCATGCTGCTTTCCCTTCCCCTCTCCTCACACTGCCTTCCATTCCCCTCCCCTCACACTGCCTTCCATTCTGCTCTCCTCACACTGCCTTCCCTTCCCTTCCCCTCCCATCACACTGCCTTCCCCTCCCCTCATGCTGCCTTCCCTTCCCCTCTCCTCACACTGCTTTCCCTTCCCCTCCCCTCATGCCACCTTCCATTCCACTCCCCTCATGCTGCCTTCCATTCCCCTCCCCTCATGCTGCCTTCCATTCCCCTCCCCTCACACTGCCTTCCCTTCACCTCCCCTAATGTTGCCTCCCCTTCCCCTCACGCTGCCTTCTCTTCCTCTCACGCCGCCTTCCCTTCTCCTCATGCTGCCTTCCCTTTCTCTTATGCTGTCTTCCCTTCACATCCCCCTCACGCTACTTTCCCTCTCATGCTGCCTCCCTTCCCCTTCCTCTCATGCTAACCTCCTCCCAATCCCCCTCCAACATCATACAACTCTCCGCAGGTGGAAGAGAGGAAAGGGTGTCCGAGATTGGTGGTCGTATAGCAGCTGAGCTGCCGGGGTAGCTATCATTTCTTGAAGCGCAACTGCATCATTGATGCAGTGCCCCTCTACCAGTACACACACTGGAACTGGTACTCATTTCGCCGACCTTGGAAGGATGACAGGCTGAGTCAACACCCTGGTGTATTAATTCAGCGCCCGACGGGGCTTGAACTCAGGACCCTAGGATCCCAAGCCGCCACCCTAACCACTGAGCCAACACCAGGCATGTGTCAGAGATTGTGCGAATTGGACACATTTTTATAACAGTCGGAACTGTTGCTAGGATCAATTTTGCAGTTAAAATCTTTGAAATTTGGCTCAGGTAAAGAGATTCTAGAGCTTATCGCATTTTAGTTGGAAAATGTGTTCGGGAATTAAATAAAGGCACAACTTTTTCGACGATTGAAAGTCAGCATCATCAAATTACCAATTTTCATCCAATTGATGTGAAATTTTAAGAATTTGCATATTAGGTCACTGAATTGGTTCACCAATCAAAATCTAGAAGCTGATTGTTTTTTTTGTTTTTTTTAGATCAAAAGGTCAAAGGTCAAGGTTGCATAAAATCATCAATTTTCATCATATTGTCCTGAAATTTTAAGAATTTGCACATTGGGTCACTGAATTGGTTCACCAATCGAAGCCAGAAGCCAATTGTTTTGAGGTCAAAAGGTCAAGATAAAGATCACAAAATCATAAATTTCCATCGGATTGACTTGAAATTGGATCACTGAAGGCTATTGCGTTTGACGTCAAAAGGGCAAGGTCATCTAAAAATCGTCATTTTTTACCTCCGCCACTGAAGGTGGAAGGAGGTTATGTTTTCACCCCCCGGCCTGTTTGTTTGTTTGTTTGTTTGTTTGTATGCAGAATATCTCAAAATGTTGTGGACAGATTTGGATAAAATTTTGGAGGCAGGTTGGGTGTGTGACAATGCCAAATTGATTAGACTTCAGTGAGGATCCTGGGTGAATATATAACTGCCATTCACAGGGGTGAATACATTCCTCCGTCCACTTTAGGTGGCAGAGGTAATGATTTAAACAGCACCTCTGGCATTTTTGGAAAAAATTCAACCGAAAGCAAGGTCGTTCTAATTGGACATGTCCTGTCATAGTGAAGGAAAATCCAAGATGGTTGAACCCATGAAGATTGTGTCAAGTGACTGTGCCACTTAACCCCACCACCTGCTGACGCTCACACCGCTACTGCACCATCTGGTTCTGGCATCGCATGACGACACATCCCCCATTAAAACATGGAAACAAGAAAAAGATATACCCAACCTGCCATTGCATTTTTCATTTTAATTTCAGTTATTATTTTGCAGGTACAGCAATACATACATTGCTAAAAAGTGAACCAAATCACTATTGAGTAGTTCTTCTGGTGCAACATCCACTTACTTGCTAGACGTCATTGTGACTCCGCAGACTTGGTGGGAAAGTTGCACTAAGCAAAAGAAAAGACGAAATTGTTTTGACAATGAATGATGCACTGTGCGAAGTGTTGCTATAAAATGGGGATTTCACTGTTTCTTGTGCATATTCTTCAAAAAAAAAAAAATTAATGAATTGATTGATCAATTGAAGGACTTCATTTACCTTCCATGATGTGATGAGAGCATTATTGGGCAAGAGGACGGGCTTGGAGCGGTCGTCTTCATTACTTTTTTGCACAAAGCTCTGCATACACCGTCGCCCACACAAAGGTGCCCACAGAAGGGCTGATCGGTTTCCAGCTTCCATTTGCCTGGAATGGCGTTTCGCGTGCTCCAAGCAGAAGGCACGGCTGAAAATGAACACTCCTATCAGTCTTCAGACAGGTGGTAAAGTATAACGTCCAGGTATTGTGCAGATAAATCAAACAATGGATTCTACCAAGAGGATGATGACGAAAATCCTATTTTTTCGTTTGATAACTGTCAATTACAAGTCATTGAAGATAGGAAGGGACAATTAAAGTAGTTGGTTGTGACGAACTGAATGACGAGGTATAGTAAAGGAAAATTTTCCAAAAAGATTCCCAGTTGCTGTTAAAGAAACACTGGAAAAGGTAGAAGTGATACAATCTGAATCACACCACATAAAGCCATATACCTGGGAGCTTTGAAATCCACACCTTTCAGCTAATCTGGTGGAAGCTGGAGAAATGGTTGTGACGTAGCACTTGGATGGGAAATGAATACAGTTGTCTAAGTTCAAGGTATGTTCCGCTGGTGAAAGACATTTTTGCAAACTGATAATAATACAAAACAGGCCAAAAAAGTTTCCAATGTCCACCTTTTGTTCTTGCATGTTTGTGGGCAGCTGAAGGCATGAGTTTGGAATCTGTCCTTGTAAGCACCTCCAATCATATAATGGAAATATGGCATCTTTTGACGTTCAGTTCTCACTCTATATTCTCTGAGATTAAACAAGTAAAAGAGGACCACGTGTCCTGAATCTCACCTGGATCAGGAGCAACAGTCCCCCCCCCCACCGACCCCACCCCTTGACTCCCACAGACCTCCTGAGACCCTGTTTTATTTTATGCCATAAACAAACTTTTGTATGTAATGGGTGATGAAGGTTGTGGTACAGTTTCATCGAAATTGCGTGTGTGGTTTCGGAGAAGAAAGCGAATACCTATTTTGGGGGTTCAAAAACCCCATAGCCAAGGCCCAAGAGGTATGCCGCCTTAATGGGCGCAGATTTTGATGCGGTCAATATACCTTTGTTCGCCATCAGATATGAAGCTTGTGGCCAAGTTTTAACAAAATCGTGTGTTGGTTCAAGTGATAATGACTGAAGTGTTTACGGACTGACTCACTCACTCACTCAACCACTCACCTACGGATACTGCTCGATCGCATAAGCTCACCGGACTAAAGTACAGGTGAGCTAATAATTTAAGGAGGAACCAGATCTGGTGATGCGACACCTTAGCATTGGAATATATTCAAGTGGTTTGGAATTGCTCTTTGCACGAATGAAGAGATGGCTCCAAGGATCCAACATCCAAGATCAAGGAAACAGAGCAGCAACAACAAACCAACCTCAACGTCTTGGACCATATATTGCTGTTGCTGCTGCTGCTGTTGTTATTCTTAATATGCCATGTTTGTAGCCATCTGTTTTAAGGTTTAAGAATTTCTACAATCCCTCTGTATTTTCAGCAGAAATCTTATTTATTGCCATGGTGTTATAATGAATCATTTGATTTGCATTAATTTATAAGTGCATTTCAGGGTTTCTTTTAACGTGCAGTAGACCCCTACTTGTGCAGTTCCAAATCAATTTGTGCAGTTCTAAAATTTCCTTAAAATAAACCCTGGTGCATTTGTCTTTTCTGATTTCTGATTGTCAGCTTGGGGGCCTTGCTCTTTGCAATTCAAACAGCTTAATCAAAGAACAATTTCTCCTTGCAATACCAACAACCGTTGAATTAACACCAGGTGCTTGGACAGCCTGTCATCCTTCCAAGGTCAGCAAAAGGAGTACCAGCTTACTGGTGACAGGGGCACTGCATTTGCAGCACAGCATCACCCAAAGAAAATGATGTAGCTAACAGGCTGCATACAAATAAATAAACAAGTAGAGCTAGTCAAAGTACACCGCCCCTCCAGCGCGTGACATTGCCGGGGCGCCTTTGGCACATGGAAACGGAATTGGGAGGGAGCGGTATACAATAATTGATTCATTAATTCTGTAATTAAAATAAGAATCGTAAAATAATTAATTTCTTAATCAATTGGCCAATGGAGCACCGAAACCACCACCGTTTCATCCGAATCTGTAACCTTTTGAAAAGTAATTAATCGAAAAAGGAATCATAAATAAATAAATTAATTAATTAATCTAAATACCCTTTATATCCAAATCACTTGTTAACCGTTGCGTCCAAATATCAGCTTCCTCGCTCAAAAGGTGCCTGAGATATTGTCCAGATGAGAAAGAAAATAAAGAAGTAATAAATAAATCGAGAATAATTAATTAATTGATTAATAAAAATAATTAAAAGTGCCGTCTTTGCCAAAGCACATCTTCACTTTTGTCCCCAAATTTCAACTTCCAAGCTCAAAGGACAGCTGAGATATCGCCCGGACGAACAAGAAAAACAGAAACAACACAAGAAACATATCACGCAGAGCACGACACTTGTAAAATCCGTAAAACAAAGTTGACCTCAAAAAT
Source organism: Eptatretus burgeri (assembly GCF_056783735.1). Taxonomy (NCBI): domain Eukaryota; kingdom Metazoa; phylum Chordata; class Myxini; order Myxiniformes; family Myxinidae; genus Eptatretus; species Eptatretus burgeri. Next base: position 51,344,150 of record NC_140973.1, on the reverse strand, counting down.
AATTGACGGTTGAATTTAATGACCAAATATGCAAATCCTCTTCAAATTTCAAGTGAATCGGATGAAGATCAACAGAGGACTTGCAGTCTCATGCGGATTATTATTGGTATGATTATAGGTAAAGATTCTTCTTCTTCGTCGTTGTGACGTCACACACGGCTGCGAGTCGCATTGTTTGCCGAGGGGGTGTGGCTGTGCAGCTGAAACATCGCCTGATGTCGGTCAGGGAAGGAATTTGTAATTTGTTCATTACAAATTGTCGGTGAGCGACAGCTCACCGACACTTCACGCAGGGACACACCGTGTGATCTTTAACGTCCGTTCTCAGGATGGTGCACACAGTGATGGCTCGCCTTGCCTGCGAGACACCAGGACGGCGGTTTGTATGGCTGGGTCGGGATTCGAACCCAGGCTCTACAGATCAGAGGTGATTGTGTATAACCTCTCGGACATCCTCCCGACCTATTAGTGAGGTGATTGTGTATAACCTCTCGGACATCCTCCCGACCTATTAGTGATGAGATTGTGTATAACCTCTCGGACCTCCTCCCGACCTATTAGTGAGGTGATTGTGTATAACCTCTCAGCCGTCCTCCCGACCCATTAGTGAGGAGATTGTGAATAACCTCTCGAACGTCCTCCCGACCCATTAGTGAGGTGATTGTGTATAACCTCTCGGACCTCCTCCCGACCTATTAGTGAGGTGATTGTGTATAACCTCTCAGCCGTCCTCCCGACCCATTAGTGAGGAGATTGTGAATAACCTCTCGAACGTCCTCCCGACCCATTAGTGATGAGATTGTGTATAACCTCTCGGACCTCCTCCCGACCTATTAGTGAGGTGATTGTGTATAACCTCTCAGCCGTCCTCCCGACCCATTAGTGAGGAGATTGTGTATAACCTCTCGGACTTCCTCCCGACCTATTAGTGAGGAGATTGTGTATAACCTCTCGGACTTCCTCCCGACCTATTAGTGAGGAGATTGTGTATAACCTCTCGGACGTCCTCCCGACCCATTAGTGAGGTGATTGTGTATAACCTCTCGGACGGCCTCCCGACCCATTAGTGAGGTGATTGTGTATAACCTCTCGGACGTCCTCCCGATCCATTATTGAGGTGATTGTGTATAACCTCTCAGCCGTCCTCCCGACCCATTAGTGAGGAGATTGTGTATAACCTCTCGGACTTCCTCCCGACCTATTAGTGAGGAGATTGTGTATAACCTCTCGGACTTCCTCCCGACCTATTAGTGAGGTGATTGTGTATAACCTCTCAGCCGTCCTCCCGATCCATTAGTGAGGAGATTGTGTATAACCTCTCGGACGTCCTCCCGACCCATTAGTGAGGAGATTGTGTATAACCTCTCGGACTTCCTCCCGACCCATTAGTGAGGAGATTGTGTATAACCTCTCAGACTTCCTCCCGACCTATTAGTGAGGAGATTGTGTATAACCTCTCGGACTTCCTCCCGACCTATTAGTGAGGTGATTGTGTATAACCTCTCAGCCGTCCTCCCGATCCATTAGTGAGGAGATTGTGTATAACCTCTCGGACGTCCTCCCGACCCATTAGTGAGGAGATTGTGTATAACCTCTCGGACTTCCTCCCGACCTATTAGTGAGGTGATTGTGTATAACCTCTCGGAAGCCCTCCCGACCCATTAGTGAGGTGATTGTGTATAACCTCTCGGAAGCCCTCCCGACCAATTAGTGAGGAGATTGTGTATAACCTCTCGGACGTCCTCCCGACCTATTAGTGAGGTGATTGTGTATAACCTCTCGGAAGCCCTCCCGACCTATTAGTGAGGTGATTGTGTATAACCTCTCGGACGTCCTCCCGACCAATTAGTGAGGTGATTGTGTATAACCTCTCGGACGTCCTCCCGACCCATTAGTGAGGTGATTGTGTATAACCTCTCGGAAGCCCTCCCGACCTATTAGTGAGGTGATTGTGTATAACCTCTCGGACGTCCTCCCGACCCATTAGTGAGGAGATTGTGTATAACCTCTCGGCCTTCCTCCCGACCTATTAGTGAGGTGATTGTGTGTAACCTCTCGGACGTCCTCCCGATCCATTATTGAGGTGATTGTGTATAACCTCTCGGACGTCCTCCCGACCCATTAGTGAGGTGATTGTGTATAACCTCTCGGACGTCCTCCCGATCCATTATTGAGGTGATTGTGTATAACCTCTCAGCCGTCCTCCCGACCCATTAGTGAGGAGATTGTGTATAACCTCTCGGACTTCCTCCCGACCTATTAGTGAGGAGATTGTGTATAACCTCTCGGACTTCCTCCCGACCCATTAGTGAGGTGATTGTGTATAACCTCTCAGCCGTCCTCCCGACCCATTAGTGAGGAGATTGTGTATAACCTCTCAGACTTCCTCCCGACCTATTAGTGAGGAGATTGTGTATAACCTCTCGGACTTCCTCCCGACCTATTAGTGAGGTGATTGTGTATAACCTCTCAGCCGTCCTCCCGATCCATTAGTGAGGAGATTGTGTATAACCTCTCGGACGTCCTCCCGACCCATTAGTGAGGAGATTGTGTATAACCTCTCGGACTTCCTCCCGACCTATTAGTGAGGTGATTGTGTATAACCTCTCGGAAGCCCTCCCGACCCATTAGTGAGGTGATTGTGTATAACCTCTCGGAAGCCCTCCCGACCAATTAGTGAGGAGATTGTGTATAACCTCTCGGACGTCCTCCCGACCTATTAGTGAGGTGATTGTGTATAACCTCTCGGAAGCCCTCCCGACCTATTAGTGAGGTGATTGTGTATAACCTCTCGGACGTCCTCCCGACCAATTAGTGAGGTGATTGTATATAACCTCTCGGACGTCCTCCCGACCCATTAGTGAGGTGATTGTGTATAACCTCTCGGAAGCCCTCCCGACCTATTAGTGAGGTGATTGTGTATAACCTCTCGGACGTCCTCCCGACCAATTAGTGAGGAGATTGTGTATAACCTCTCGGACTTCCTCCCGACCCATTAGTGAGGTGATTGTGTATAACCTCTCGGACGTCCTCCCGATCCATTAGTGAGGAGATTGTGTATAACCTCTCGGACGTCCTCCCGATCCATTAGTGAGGAGATTGTGTATAACCTCTCGGACGTCCTCCCGACCCATTGGTGAGGTGCTTGCATGATGCATGATGGTTGTTCGGATTGGCACGACCGTTCTGTATTGTGGGAGTCAATCGAGTTGGCAGGATGGCCGAGTCCCGAGGTACGCACACCTTTCGGTGAGTTGGACTCGGACAAGGATGATAAATCGACTCTTTAAAACCTTCATCAAACTTGTCAGACGAACAAACGAAGGCGCTTCCGATGAGTCGAGAATTTAATTGGGTTACGTGGTGAATATCGAGCTTGGTGCCTCGAAAACGTCATTGCGTTTCACGAACAATTTTACGTAATGACGTCACGGTAGGCGTTGGCGGAAGTTCCTGACATTGACGTCATCGTTACGTTTTCGTTTAAAAAAAAAAATGAAAATGGAATATCATGCTGGAAGAGAAAGGGCAAAATGAGGTCACGAACGATAAGAGATCCGGTGGACGGTGCACGGTTCCGGTTGTGATGAGGTACGGTGAAGGTTCTGGGTATCTGTTGGTGTGTTGGTGTGTTGGTGTGTTGGTGTGTTGGTGTGTTGGTGTGTTGGTGTGTGGGTGTTGGTGTGTTTGTGTGTTGGTGTGTTGGTGTGTTGTGTGTGTGTGTGTGTGTGTACACGTACGTCCACTGGTCGATGCATCCAGTTTGTAATAAGTAAACGTTGTGAAACCCACAGGTGATCTTCTGGTTTAATGATTACAGCATTAACCCGTTCCTTATTCCATCCCCCAAAGAATCACATGATTGTGACCATAATCTGCCATTGTGTTGCTGCGAGAGGGAGTTGAAGGATGTGGAATCGCACTCGGCCTTTACAGGAGGGTGTTTATCCCTAACCAGGCACGCTGGTTCTGTACGTACCACAAAGGGCATCGTTTTGATTACCTACGTCATGGTGATTCAAAAGGACACTTACGTGTATACATGGAGGGACTGCCCAAAGAGAGCGGTGCGTCATCGGTCACCTGGGTCCGCACAAGTTCACTTCGTTCTTTAGTTGTGGATATGAAACTTGTGAGAACTGAAAAACAGGGCACATTGGATGTGAGAGTGCTACAAACACACCAAATATTTTTTAGAAGGGTACTCGGTCGAGCCCATCCCTCTGCCGTGTAATGCCTGATGCACGAGAACATATCGGGCCAAATACAATTTTGAAATATCATGCTACACAGGACTATATCGTGTTTGGCCCTATCTATCAATGGTGAAGAATCACTTTAAAAATTAAATAATTCCCTATCCGGATTCAGATTCGGATCTTCACTAAAATTGAATCAGTTCATCCTTGTCACACACCCAACGTGTCCACCAAGTTTCGTCCGAATCCGTCCACAGCTTTTTGAGATATCGTGCTATATATCGTTTTTAGCCCGATCTCTCAATGGTGAAGAATCACTTTTAAAAATTCTGGGAGTTGGATCCGGATCCGGATCTTCATCAGGATAAAATCACTTCGTCCTTGTCATACACCGAACCTGTCCACAGAATTTCATCTGGATCCGGCCACAACTTTTCGAGATATCCTTCACGCACACAGACCGGGGGCAGGGGGGTGAAAACATAACGTCCTTCACCTTCAGTGGCAGAGGTAACAATTATTTGTAAAGGGAGAAAATAGGGTAGGGTCGTGTATATAGGAGGAGGGGTTAGGACTTGTGAGTAAAGGAAAGAGAACGGAAGAAATGCATGGAGCAGAAAGCGGGAAAGAGGTCAACCATCACACCACATTTTTGTACATAATAAATAGATGGACCCTCATCTAATTTCCTTCACTTTAAAAAAGCTTTAAGTTGTGTCAATCGTTTTCCTTTTCTATGAATGACTTGAGTAGTGAATGTATCGAGGGTGGGTACACAGGTACCTCCAATCGTGTCGTCAGGTGACGCTTGACGGAAGGGGGGAATTGGCCTTTAGATTCTTTCCCCCGGTGTTAAATGAAAGTTTTACAGATGCCAAGTAATTTTGATGGAAGATGCTGATTGATAGATTTTGGAGAAACACTGCATGTTGATTTGAATACCTTCTTCACTCCACATGTATTCATCTTCGTATGAGAGTGTATCTTGCTCTTCTGAGAGGCATCAATTTTGTTTATGTTTTGGGTACTAGGTTCTGGTACTCCAATGATCTGAATTCATTTGCTGCAGGAGTTGAAACCGAGATCCTACTGAGGGGAGGAAATGGAAGGTTACAACTTTTACATCGGCCTTTCACTTGCTGTGAGCTCCAGCTTGTTCATTGGCGGCAGTTACATCCTCAAGAAGAAAGGCCTTTTGAAGCTGGCCAAGCATGGTTCCACGCGAGCAGGTTGGAAACGCAGTAGCTGGTCCTGTTTCGCATGTGAACCCTTATAAACTGATGCAGACTGTGTACACATGCACAACTACCACTGCTCCCAGCTGCAATTTGGTTCTTATTTACTGGTAATTGGGTAAATGCCTCCAAAATATGACCTCTCGCAACCCTTCACTACATTGAGGAGGACACCAGCCTGAGTGGCGTGGATTTGGTCAACACCATGTCCAAAATCTCATGTCATAACAAGAAGAAGGTAATGGGTACCTAAACGGGTGGGTATGTGCAGCCCCTGTTGGTCAGGACTCCTGAAAAAAAAAAACACAAAAAACAACGCTCGTATGGCACAGCGTTTCATGGTCACCATTCCAGTTAAGAGGAGCTCGTGGTGCATGTTCCTTCTGGGGACGGCATGTCGGTTCAATTTATGGTTGGAATCCACTCCATCTGAAGATGGTCAGTGGACACCATTTATTGTATGACAAAGCTGAGGATGTACACCTTGGACCCACGGCCAAAGTTCTGGCCCTATGGGTTAGGATGCATGTGTTTGGTTGTCCATGTGCCTCAGCTTTGCTGAAGTATGTACATGCGAGTGCGAGTTGGACAAGCCTTGTTGTACTGTATGCTTTGGCCGTGTGGCAAAGGTGTATGTCCCTCACCTTGTTATAATGCTTGACTTTTTTTTTTTTAAAATGAAAAAAATAATAATAAATAAAAGCCCCCGTCACAAGATGACAGACAGTGGTTGTCAATGTTATTCTTTAACAGATACATTCTGGTCCTTTGTGATGGGATGTATATATTTCACGGATGTGCTTCGACTTTTGGGCAGAAGTGTACGAATACACCAGTTTCACAAGCTTTGTTGGAATGTGTACTTTGGCAGTTGGTCCGAGGTGTACATCCTGAGCTTTGTTGCGGTTTACTTATTTATTTATTTATTTAACCTTTTTCATTAACAAAAAAGGTGCTCTCATGGCCAGCGGTCACCATTGTTTGTTCTATAACCATGCATTGTGGCCCTGTGGGCAAGGATGTGTGTTTTTTTTTTATATGACCATGAGCTTTTATTTTTGGGCCAATGTGCATGTGTATTCATCTGGCATGGTTTGTGTGACTGTGTACTTTAGTCTTGCGGCCAAAGTCCACGTCTCTTGGTTTTCTAAATCGATGTGATTTTTTTTTCTTTTGTATACTTAGTCGAAGCTCGTATAACGGCGAACACAGAACATATAACTAAGGGAGAGGGAACAGAGACATCATATCTGTGGATGAGAGAGGGGGGTGGGGAAGCATACACGTGGTAAACAAGATGGACACGACGGGGGCTTCCAGGAAAGAAAACGGGGAATTTTGAAGGTGGGTTTACGGTGGGTTAACTAAGAGAAAAGATCATGGTTTTGGATGGGGAAAGATATGAGATTGGTCAACAGCTGTTTTAAAGACCTGAAGGGAAGACTGGGATTGAAGCGAGTGGGGGAGTTTGTTGCAGAGGCACGAAAAAGAGGGGTGAAGGTGAGCAGTGATTCTTGATTTTGAAAATTGCACCAGAAGGGGGTTTCTGGCAAAGCTTGAGGACCCTGCAGGAATATTAAGGGGACAGATCACAGAGCAGGGGAGACAAGGCCAGAGAGGAGTCTGTAGAAGAGAAATACCATCGACCTGCCTGCGGGGAGAGACAGAGAGACAGAGAGACAGACAAAGACTGCCAAAGACTCGGCTTCATTGTGGGAGATACCAATGATCCAAAAAGCCTTGGTTTCCACAACGTGAATCTGAGAAAGGTGTGAGGCAGGAGCACCAGCCTAGAGGGGAGAGCTGTACTCCATGAGGCTCTGGATGAAAGCTTTGTATATGGTTAAGAGCTCAGGTGTGCCAAGGAAGGACTTTGTCTGATGGAAGAGGCCAGCTTGGAAAAGTGGCTTTCCCAGGAAAGATAATGGTGGATAGTGAGACCCATAAGCTTGAGAGAGAACTTCTTCAAGAGGATGGTTGAGAAAGTAGTTGGGATGGTTTTGCATATGGTCCTTTCGGAAAGACAGAGTGAGGGTGTGAGATTTGTCAGGATTGAAAGACATATTCCAAGTGTTTGACCAGCTTGTTATTTTTATCCACATCTGCAGAGAGTGAAGAGGCTGCTGCCTGCCAATCTGGGGGATGAGAGATGGTACGGCAGAGAGTGCAGTCATCAGGAGAAAGATGGTAAGGATTTTCCAGAGAGTCGGATAAATCAATGATGAAGATTAGAAAAAAGCACAAGGCCCAGAACACTGCCTTGAGTAACTCCAACCTGGATAGAAAGAGGAGATGAGAGAATGCCATGATGAGCCACGCGTTGACTATGACGGGAGAGGAAGTTTGTGAGCCATGATTGGAGATTGCCTTGTATACCATAAGAGGAGAGTTTGGTGAGCAGGGCAGGGTGCCTGACTATCGAACGCTCACAATTATGCCGAGGGAGATTGCTCTGATCTCATGTCTGGCATTGAGGACCTCAGTCCATTTGTTGGGAAAGCAGAAGTAGAATGACAGATTCTGATTCCAAATTGTTGATCGGAGATCAAACCATTGGAGAACTGGAAGGATTTAATGTTGGAAGCAATGATGGATTCCATAACCTTGCTGATGATTGGGATCAAGTTGATTGGTCTGCAGTTGAAGGGATCTGTTTCTGGACCTTTTTTTATGCAGAGCGGTAATGTTTGCTGATTCACAAGCAGATGGCAGATAACCTTGAGCAAATGAGAGGGTGAATAGAACAGAGAGAGGGAGAGCAAGAGCAGTTGAGCAGGTGTTTTTTTTTTTTTTTAGGACATATGGGCTGATGCCATCTGGACCAGTTGAGGTTTGACAGCAAGGTCTTCACCTTGGCAAGATAAAAGGACACAGAGACTAGGAACAGCTGGGTGTGACTGGGTAAGGTGGGTACAGAAAGTGATGGGTTTGGGACAAGATTTAGAAGCAAACACGGAGTTTTTGCATTCAGCCTTTTCACATGCAGTTTCAGCTGTGCCAGATATGAAATCAGTTATCTCCCGAGACATATCGTGTGCTTTCAATTTGGTCTGGCACCCTGCCCTGCTCACCGTACTCTCTTCCTGTGGTATCCAAGGCCATCTCCACTCATGGCTCGCAGACTTCCTCTCCTGTCGCAGTCAACGTGTGGCCCTAAATGGAGTTCTTTCATCCCCTCTTCCTGTCCAGGCTGGAGATCCTCAAGGCAGCGTTCTGGGCCCTGTTCCTATTCTGGTTTTCATCAATGATCTCTGAGACGATCTGGAAAATCCTCTATCTCTTTGCTGATGACTCCACCCTCTGCCGTACCATCTGTCATCCCTCTGACCGGCAAGCAGCAGCTTCTTCGCTCTATGCAGATCTGGATAAAATCACAAACTGGTCTAACACGTGGAACATGTCTTGCATTCCTGACAAATTTCACACCCTTACGAGGTGTCTTCGAAAGGACCTTTTGACCCCCCCCCCCCAATATACTTTCTCAACAATCCTCTTGAAGAAGTACTTTCATTCAAGCTTCTGAATCTCATTGTTTGCCATGATCTATCCTGGAAAAAGCCACAATTCCAAGCTGGCCTTCAAAGCCAGTCTCTGACTGGGCATCCTCCGTCGTGCAAAGTCCTTCCTTGGTACACCTGAGCTCCTGACTGCATACAAAGCTTTCGGCGGCAGCTTGCTGGACCACTGCTCTCCCCTCAAGGCTGGTGCTCCTGCCTCTCACCTTTCTCAGCTTCACGCTGTGGAAACCAAGGCATTTAGGATCATTGGTATCTCCTGCAATGAGGCTGAGTCTTTGGATCTTTCGCTCTCTCACCGCAGTCAGGTCAGTGGTCTTTCTGTCTTCTACCGTCTCCTTTCTGGTCTTGCCCCCCCCAGCTCTGTCCATGATATGTCCCCCCCACCCCCCCCCCGACATTTCTCCACAGGGCGCTCAAGGTCTGCCAGCAACCCCCTTCTGGTAAAACTTCCAAAATCAAGAATCACTGCTCACCTTCACTCTTTCATGCCTCCTTTTTTTCCCGCCTTTGGAACAAAATCCCACTCTTCCCTCCAGGTCTTCAAAACAGTTGTTCACCACCATCTCTTATCCAAAACCATCCAAAACTTATCCCCCATCTTATCCCCCATTATCTTATCCCCCATCCAAAACCACGATCTTTTCTGCCCCTACTGATCCGCCCCAAACCCACCTCCTTCAAATACCCTGCTTTCCTTCCTGAAAGTCCCTGTCGTGTCCATCTTATTTACCCTGTGAACCCCACCCCATCCCTCTCCCTTAAACAGATCTCCTCTTGTCTGTTCCACACTTTTGTCCTTCCCTCTCCTGCCCCTCTTGTCTCCTGCTCCTCTTGTTCTATGTTCTGTGTGTTAGCTCTCATACGAGCCTTGACATTGTATACAAAAAATAAAGCGGTGGGGAAGTGCAAGATGAAGGATGAGATGGGGAGGTAGAGAGAGCTGTTGACAGTGTGTAGGAAATTGCAGAAGAGCTCGGGAAGAGGGCAGGATGAGGGGAAGGAGGTCAAAAGGCGAGGTGGTGATGGGATGAGGCACAGTGGCAAGGAATAAGAGAGGGGTAGAGGGAAGTGGAAGATTGAATGAGGTGGAGGAATGAGTTGTAAGGGAGAGTGCTGGGAAAGGAAGTAGCTTTGTGGTTGTGAGGTGGGGCAATTTAGAGAAGGGGGAGTGAGGGGGAGATTTGAAGGAGAAAGGTGGGTGGGGGGAGCTGTGGATAAAGGTGAGGGGAAGAGGGTGAAGTTTACTTTGAGGAGGGAAGGGTGGCTGATTTGAGAGAGAGTCCGGCGAGAAGGAAGCTTTGAGAGGGAGGGAGATGTTGAGAGAGGCATGGCCATGCTGGAGGAAGGAGAGGATGGGGAGAGGGGAAGGATGAGACTGGGTAGTGGTATGGTGAAGATGGGAGCGGGTGAGGAGAGGACCAAGATTTGGGGGGGGGGGTGGGTGAGAATAGAGGGAGGGGTGATATGAGAGAGATAGTTTGGAATGGAGCCTAAAGATGTTTGAAAACCACACAGTTTGGCACACCAGAGGAGGAGCTGTTAAAGCTGAGGACTGTGGAGTGGTGCAAAGAGAGGAGGTAGGTTGTGTGTGTGTGTGTGTGGGGGGCGGGGGTGCAAGATTGGAAGGGTAAGGAAGTGGTATAACAGGGGAGGAATTAGGAGGAGGTAAATTTGAGGAGGTGGGGTGAATTGGCGAGAGAAAGGCTTGGAGGTCGGAGGAAGGTAGTGATGAAATGGGGGTGGGAGCAGCTATGTCGTGGGATGCTGATAAGAGATAGGGTGGGTAGGATACAGGCAAGTAAAAGTAGAGGAGGAAACAGACAGGGAAGTATTGAAGGAAAGGTTTTTAAACCTTTGTTGTTATTAAAAAGGCGTCTCTACACAGAACTAATGGCCAGGGAGTCAGAAACGCAGCTGTGGATAAATTCCTTTCTCCAGGGGATGAGCTGATAATCCTGCCAAATAAGACTTCTGAAGTCATGTCAGCTGACTGATGCTATGATTAGCAGGGCAGCAGCTGATACTGCATTCGGCAATTGGCGGTTCTGTATCGTTTACAGACTGCAACTCGGCCATGGTTTGCCCATTTCATGTTGATAGACGTCTCATGGACTATTGTGAGAGTCTCATGTTACCATTTTGATAGCCTTTGTAGCCCTGGGGTGCTGTTTCATTTATTCGTATGCAGCCTATGGCTGCTTGACTGCATCATTTTCTGATGCAGTGCCCTTGTTACTAGAAAGTGGTACTCATTTTGCCGACCTCAGAAGGATGACAGGCTGAGTCAACCCACTTGGTGTTGATTCAATGACGCGCCAAGGTCTTGAACTCGAGACCCTAAGATCTTAAGCCAGCCACCTAAACTGATGAGTCAACACCAGGCTTGAGGTGCTGTTAATTCGCTTTGTTTGCGGTTTGCGGTATGTATCGTAAAGATCTATAAATTGGCCAATTTAAATCCACTTTCGTATGAAGACCTCTCTCACCTCTTTTGGATGTTTATGTCATTATTCATTTTTTGGGAGTGGGGGAGGGGGGGGGGTTGGAGTGCCACATTTATTTATTTATTTGTTTGTTTATTTATTTATTATTTCTTTAATTTCCCCTCCATTTAAATGAACAAAAATAATTTCTTTTCCACGATGTATGGTACTTAGGCCATACAAAAATATATCAGTTCATCCGGATTTAAATTTTTTTAAAAAGGAAGGAAGAATCCATTTTAATTTGTTTTTTGTTTTGTTTTTCAAAATTGCCGCCGGCTTTTAAATTCAAGATGGCCGCCAGATTTTTCCTTCCAAATGGTCACTGACATTTTCATTCAAGGACCCTTCATGTTTAATGCACAGAAACACTTAAAATAAATAAATTGAAAAGAATCACATGTCGTACACATATATACCTGGTGTTGGCTTAATGGCTCGAGTGTTGGGCTTGGGATCCCAGGTTCCTGTGTTCAAATCCTGCTTTTCCGTTGAATTAATACCATGTGGGGTTGACTCAGCCTGTCATTCTTCTGAGGTCGGCAAAATGAGTATCAGGTTGCTGCGTCGGAGTGGCGACCCATCTAGGATTGTGCCCAATAGCCCAGGAGACTGCTTAGGTATCACCAATGCTCTGCACAGAATATGGTCCCACTGGATGGATGGATACACATATCTCCTCATTATGGTTTTATAGTTGTCTGGTGTGTAGCCAATTTAATTCACTAAAAATGCATGTTCTGATTATTTTTATTGTTCCAACAGCAAAACTATATAATCATTACAGTCATGCATCATACATGTCAGTTTTCTCACTCCAAAGAAATATCATGACGTGGGTCATACCCGACACGTCACCAACACACTCACAAGAACCTATTAAAAATACAATCCACAGTTCAAAACAAATATATTTAAATGTATGGCAGCATACAAAAAAACTACACACTTCGTGCATATTCAAATTATTCGCTATGCCATCTTTCTATATAGATCTACAGTCAACATTTATTTATTTACACAGATTTACACATGTGGGATGTGGATTCAGCAGCGCTGTTTGGTCTTGCTCCTTCCTGTATGGCGTCTGCCTGGTCCAACTCCTCACAAGCGAAATCGGAGAAAACATCACACACTGGGCTTCACCCCTCAAGAATTGTTCTAGCATACCATGGCTTCAGGACTTTAGTTCCCATCCGAATTTGCAAGCAAATGAAAACCAAGCTGTTTTCACAAACGAAAAGCGTCACAGACGCAGGAAACGGCAGGACAATCAATAGAAAGTGAGCGGAAAGTGGCAGCACAGCACTCAGCGCTGCGGCTCCGTTATAAAAATAAATCATCGATGGTGCAAGTTGTACCTGAAGACATGGATTTTTTTGACGGGGGGGGGGGTGGGGGGGAAGGTGTTTGACAAAACAACAAATAACAAAAAAAGGAAGCAGGTGGGGACGATCAACTGGTGTTTTTATTTTTATTTTTTGGCCTTGGCTGTAAGTGTTATTTTGTGATTGAATGCTGTCTTCATGAATTATAGATCATGATCAGCTGAATTGTCATTATGTATTGATAGTTGAAATATATTTGTTGAATTTGCAATGAACAATGAATAGGGAAACAGACCACATGCATGTACACCCAATTAAGGGTTTAGAAAAAAACAAAAGCAGTCATTTTGTGTCACTATTGTTTGTTCACTTGACTGGTACAGTGTCTATCTTTATTATACTAATTGTGTGTGTGTGTCCTCCATAACTCCAAAACCATAAAACTGAGCAGTCTGAAACTTTGCATGCATACCAAGAAAACTCCAAGGTCGTGCAAGAGTGAAAATTGGTTGTTTGGGTTAATTAACGCATCCCTTTTGAAGATAGTTAACAGCATTATTTAATTATATCCTTCATCAGGCGATCCTCGGCCGCCTCACTCTCTGGGTCTTGAGGCATTTCCTGGGTAACCTTGCTGGGGTCTGAAGCCGCCATGTTTTTTGGCCTGTTCAACCATGCATTGACTTGGAACAGGCTGCAACGAATTCTTAATGATAAAGTTTATTTATTTATTTATTTATTTATTTATTTCACTTTCCTCAATCATATTGAATGCCTGTTCATCATAGCTACAAATAGTTGTGTCCATCACTTTTGTAAGTCCTATAGGTTTCAAATTAGGAGCTTCATGCGATTTAATGCATTATATGATGTGATTTTCCATGATTTACTCTCATGACTCATTAAAGCATATCATTGAAATATTATTTCGGTTTTGAGGATCAGATATCGTCCAGACTAAATAAGTGTCAAAATCTGTTGTGAAATCTGATAATTTAACGTAATAACCAGGCCGATATATAGCTATATACTTTAAGCAAGCAAGGCTATGTTTCCTCCTCCATACATGCACAAGAAAAAGTGAAATTTTCAAAGCATTAAACTTATCTTTTTCTAATGTTTGGATAATTGGATTGAGTGAACAAAATTAACCAGCTTCATTGAGCGATATGAGTTAATGCATTTACTGCAAGACCTCACGCCCTATCAGCCAGAAGGGCTGCCGATCCATAGTGTCTACCAGATATGTGTCTATATTTTCAGAGGTTTCACAAGGTGCTCCACAGGGAATCGAAGCGAATCTGGTGAAAAACGGGCGTTTTAAAATAAAGTTATAATGTTTGTGCGGACCTTGAACAGATGCACCACGTAACACGTGCACAAACAAGCAGGCAAAATGGTGGATTTTCTGTCATGTTTATTTCATAGGCAATTGAACTTTGCGATGTCTCCAGGGTTGTTCTGCGTTAAGCTGCAACTTTTGTGGATGAAGTCATTTTATTTCATTAATCCAATTTATTTCATTAACTGCTGCATGTGCGGTGAAGATGGTCTTTAAAGTTAAAGGGATCCTTTATGGTATGCAGCGACAGCCTGGTCAATCGTTCCTTATCAATCATTGAATTGGAGTGCTTCGCATGAGTCCTTGATCCACTTGCCGAGCACCCATTGTCGACAGCAGTCTTCATTTACACTGATTGAGTAACAGGTTGCTGCGTCATTTTGTGTCACTATTGTTTGTTCACTGGACTGGTACAGTGTCTATCTTTATTAGGGTGGGGGGGGGGTTGTTAGCATTATGCGGTAACTATGCCGCTGATGCAGTGTCCCCCTTACCAGTACACTGGTACTCATTTTGCCGACCTCGGAAGGCTGGCAGGCTGAGTCAACCTCCTAGTGTATATTAATTCAGTGGCCAACAGGGCTTGAACTCAGGACCCTAGGATCCCAAGCCACAAAATGCTATGTCGTTCTGAGCAAATCGTTCACCCTCTGCGGACGCTTTTGCCGTGCCATGTGACCTTGAGTGAGTGATGAGTGGTTCGTGCTCCGTCACCCTGAGCGAGTGGTGAGTGGTTCGTGCTCCGTCACCCTGAGCGAGTGGTGAGTGGTTCGTGCTCCGTCACCCTGAGCGAGTGGTGAGTGGTTCGTGCTCCGTCACCCTGAGCGAGTGGTGATGATTCGTGCTCCGTCACCCTGAGCGAGTTGTGAGTGGTTCATGCTCCGTCACCCTGATCGAGTGCTTGTAAAATCACACCCAATTTCTGAGCTGTTTGCCGTATTGATGTATTTTCTCAATCACCAAGCCAAATGTTTGTTTTTTTCCACCCGTCACACGCAGCTGTTTATAAAGAACAATGTTTGTGATCATCTCCCTGAAACGTTGATATAAATTTAACGTTTTTCGGTGAAAGCTACTCAAGGTTTCTGGGTTGTATACAGTACGCACTGCAGTCGGTAATCGCACTGACTTCAACCTGTCAATTCCCGAAAAATTGTGTGTTTTTCATAAAGCATAACGTTTTCTGCTATTAAAAAAACACATTTCTGCTAACCCCCATCTCTGTCTGTCTGCCTATCTCTGGACATCTCCGGACTCGTCCGGGCGGTGTTTATGTCTGGACGGGAATTTGTCTCAGGGTCGTGTTTATAGTATGACCATGTTTATAGTATGACCGGTAGAAAATGGATTTCAGACGTTATTTTGTTTCGATCTTCATTGTTATTCGATGCAGAATCATTTTGATGAGATGGTATGAATTGTAATTAATGCTCCACCGCATGTCTACCTTTCCTTCCTCTCACCTCACACTGTCTTCCCTTTCCCCCATCCCTCCTCACTCCCCCTCCCTCCTCTCTCCCCCTCCCTCCTCTCTCCTTTCCCCACCACCTCTTCACTCTCCCCGCTCTCTCTCCTTCTACCTCCCCTCCCCCCTTAGTATTGCTGTCAGCGAAGTGACGGGTGGTATTTGCTCGTTGTAAATGTTTTAACCTTGCTATCTGAACAGATCTTGTACTGACAACATGGTGGATTTGCAGAACAGTCCTTTGCTTAATCCAACTGTCCTGACGTTTTCTTCATCTGTAATGGAGCATCACTTCAATTGTGAGAACTAACATTGAGGAGATGGTAACATTGAACATCTCCAAATTACAGCCAGTCCATTTGTTGTTTTTCTTTGCAATGTCGAGACTTGTGGAGCAGCTAGAACATAGAATGTATCAGGACATAACATAACAAAAGGAAAGAGAGAGATACCAACAGCAATGTTGAAGGGCAAAATCGAGCGAGACGTGGGGAAAAATGATATGAGGACTCTGGGAGGGCACACGGGGTGAACAAGATTGATACAGCAGCAAAACTCTCAGGAAGGAAAAACTGGAAACCTGGAAATAGGTGAGCTTGTGGGGGGGTGGGGGGGGTAATGGGGGTAGAAAAAAATATCATGGTTGTAGTTGGGGGATGCTCTGAGATGATGGTGAACAGATTTCTTGAAGCCCTGGAGGGAAGAATGAGATTGAAGAGACAGGAAGTTGGTTCCAAAGGTGGGAGAAAAAAAGAAGAAGAAATGAGTGGAGGTGAGCAGTGTTGCTGGATTTCAGGAGTTTCACCATAAGGGGGTTACGAGCACACTGCATGCACCCTGCAGAATCCTTGAGGCACAGAGCATGGAAAGGACAGAGGGTGCAAGACCAGAAATTAGGTGGTGGAAGTCAGAGAGACCACCAACCTTGTCACTTTTAAAAATAAAAATGCAATTGATTTTGTTAAGATGTATTAAGCATTCATTGACATGGAATAATCGTTCACTGCTGCCTGCAGCAAAAACGACTGTGACTTGGAATGTCAGGAATACTGCAGTGGTTTGTGATTGTATAAACCACCATTTGTTCATAATTTGTGGATTACTGCATCCAGATGTTTTCCATCAACATTACTTAAATACAGTATTACTCTTCTCCACTGTTCCCTCAGTCGTCATTGATTGGCTGTTGTTTCTAATGCTCGGAGCTGACTTTCTGAATTTCTGAAGTTGATGAATACATTTTTTTTATGTCTGTTCTTTAGTGATTGAACTTTATTGAAAGCTGACACCTTTGGCCACTTTTAACCATTGGGTGTGCCATAAGAAGTCTATCTGCTCATGAATGTGGGAATAGGTTCACGTGAAAGGCTTATCCAGCTCAAGCTACAAAAAATGTCTTTGTGTTTTGAAGTCCCGCCTCGAGACCTAAAGTTGCGATTACAATCTATCCAGACATTCCACGAGCCCATTCAGTTACCCCGCTCTCCCTCTCTCTGGGCTCGCTTAGTTGGAATGACTCGGTAAATAGACAGGTTAATAATACATGTCAGGATGGTTCTGTAACCTAAGACATTTATTTATTTAATTATTTATTTACATTGCTATTCACTGCACTTTTGCAAATTGGCAGATATGTGGACTAATGATTGGAGGTGAAGGTTGCAAATGTATTGTGTTCCCTTAAGTCTGTCATTGTAAACACTCCTCATTTGTTATTTATGTTAAGTTTGCTCTGAATTATGGTTAGATTAAAGTACTTGTTATTGGTAACTTGAGAATCTGTTCTGTTCAAGGAGATTTATTGGGGCTTTCCTTGCAGCATATAGCATCCCAATCAGCAGGTGGCTGATTGGTCTTGGTCATAAAAGTTTTAAATGTGGATTATTTTGGTGTTTTATTTATTTATTTTTTAACATTGATCTGAAGGCACTAAAGCAGTTTTTATATGTATTATATTTGTGCAATCATATTAAAAGATCGTAATACACAGTGTCCCTTAAATAGGAATGTATTGATAATTGACGTGATAATGCTGTATATCGACAACAGTACAAGGTAATATATAATATATCGACAACTCCTCGCTTCGCATTCATTTTCTGCAGGGATCACGTGGTCCATCAACACCCTTCCGGTGAACCTTGCAAAATGCAGGATCATTTCTAACTTCTTCATTTGTTCCTCTTTTTTTTCTGTCTGTGGAATCGACTTCCACATTCTCTTCAATCTCATTCTTCCCTCCAAGTCTTCAAGACAACCTTTTGCCACCATCTCAGATCATCCCCAATCCAAAACCATGATCTTTTTTAACCCCCATTAACCCTCCCCAAGCCCATCTCTTTCCAAGTTTCCAGTTTTTCCTTTACGCTCATTTCCTTTTATGAGTGGCAGTCAATAGGTAACCTTAAAATGACGATATAAATTTGATGTAATGTGTGTAGTTGTGGATGACGTATGTTGTATCTATGGGTAAGAGTCATGTTTTGCCTGTTTTAGATCTGGCAACATTGAGCGTATGATGTCGGTAGAGCAGTTCCAAGATGGCGGCTCCCTTAGAACCATGCACCAAGGAGGAGCAATGCTCTGTCATCCGTTTCTTGGGAAGTGAGGGTGTGAATCCCAGTGAAATCCACCACAGAATGAAAATGCAATATGGTGACTCATGTTTATTGCTGCAGCAGGTGTATGACTGGGACAGGAAGTTTAAAAGTGGAGTCCTTTCAGTTCGGGTGTGAGCAAGCAGCGTCTGCCACACTTGACACTCCACTTTTAAACTTCCTTCCGCAGTCGTACACCTGTTGCAGTGATAAACATGCGTCACCATATTGCATTTTCATTCTGTGGTGGATTTCACTAGGATTCACACCCTCACTTCCCAAGGAACATGACAGAGTGTTGCTCCTCCCTGGTGCATGCTTCTAAGGGAGCTGCCATCTTGGAACTGCTCAACTGACGTCGTACACTCAATGTTTCCAGATCTAAAACGGGCAAAACATGACTCTTACCCATCGATATCACGTCGTCTACAACTACACACATTGCATGATCAAATTTATCTCGCCATTTTAAGGTTACTTATTGACTGCCCCTCGTATCTATTTCTTTCAGAGTGCATCATGGCAAAGTACCTGAGTTTGGAAGAACGGTGTAAAATAGTGTCGTGGATGGAAGTTTATGAAAGTGTGGTGCTTGTACAGAGGTAATACTAATTTACTTTCAGAGGCACTTTCCAACATTACACAAGTTCAGAAAAAGTTTGTCGAAAAGGGTACATTGACAACTACACCGAAAGCAGGAAAGCAGCCAAGTGTTTGAACAAGTGATCGATGCTGTTATGAGCAGTACTAAACGAAACAAAACTTCAAACATTGCTCTAACTGTTCCATATTCAACTGGAAAATTGTCTTCTTGTGTTCAATAAATGAAAATGGGTTTCCTATTTAAGGGACACTAAGTACTTTCCATGTCTGATAAAGATATTGCAAGACAATGAGACTAGTTTAGTTGTGTGCTCAGGTGGGAGTGCCAATGGTAAATATTGTTAACTCTAACTGCCTAACTGGAAATATCTCTTAAACGATCATGCATACAAAAAGAAAAACTCTTGAGTTTCACAAATACTTATTTTGTCTGTTTCCTCTGTAGGACAAGGTGGGCATGCATACCTCAAAGAGTGGCTTTGGTGGGCAGGTCTCTTAACCAGTAAGTGATTGCTTTGCTTCGTCATCTTTTTTTATAATGTTGGATATACATTCAACTTTAAACTTCTATTTTGCCTTTGTAAATACTCGTAAACACACGCTCCCTCCGGGAGCAATTTATGCTGTCGGTGAAATATTTTGCATAATGCTATATGAACAGGTGTAAATTTCACATGCATTAAATAGAATGGTGCAAAAGAGTGAAGAATAAGCATAGCATCATCAGACTCTATATTGAACCCAGAGTGTTTATTCACGTTTGCAAGTTTTTTTTCTACCGAGTTCCTGCCTCGTGTCTTTTCTGTCATGTCCGAACACATCCATAACTTTTTGAGATATCTATATATATATTTATATATATTGTGGCGAGAATGACCTCAAGGTAGGGGAAGTTACATCGCCTCCCACCAGACTCCCGGAATTGTAGGCAGTCGCTCACGGATAATTCCATGAGGTGGCGGGTCGCTTAACCGACCGTGAATGCCAATACCTCCACCGCGTAGCGTAGGGTCTTTTTGTCTAGAGCCAATTTACCTAATTAACCACGCGGTGTCTACCGGGGAACCACACCCTCGGTACATCTTGCCCGAACTGGATCACTCTTCCAACTACCAACTACCTTTCCGGTTCGGATGCAGCCGAGCGGAACTACCAACAATGTACCGGCTAGGATGAACAGATTATCGGGTATAAAAACCTGGCTAAACTCGGATCCGAACCATGCTGGACCAATGAAGGAAAAGACGAAAATGAACTGGGAACATTTCTAATAATTAGCCGAAACCCCGTCACAGATGGATTCCGTTCATTCAACCACCCTCACCAGCTCAACCACATTCGAGGGACATGGACTGGACAGGGCGTGCTTGCCCCCGCTTACTCATCCCCCACCCCTGCCCCATTCCTCCCCGCCTCCCACCCTCCCCCCCCCGCCTTCAATTTGCTTACTCCCGCCCAAAAAATTTAATTGCCCCACCCCCCATCTCTTGATTCCCCACCCCACTTGCCCCCGCCCTTTGTCCACCCCCTCACACTCAACCCCCCTAATTCACCCCAGCCCCCGCCCAATCATCCCCCACCCCATTTCCCCCCGTCTCCCGCTTTCAATTTGCTTATCCTCGCCCAAAAATTTGCTTACCTTGCTCCCGCCTATTCACTGCTTGCCCCTGCCTCTTCACTCCTCGCCCCAGTCTCAACGAAAATTGTTTATTCTGCTTCAGAGTTGAAGGTTGACTATTGCCACTATGTGCGATACACTCTTACAGGTACAAAGTTTCTTTCAGTCCAGGTCACAGTACCAAGAAAATCGTGACGCGACCACGAGGAGGAGCACAAAATTGGTCCTTCAGTATTAATATATAGATGGTTGATTTACAATCAACTTGCAAAAGGACTCGGAGCAGACTTATCGTGAGATATACAGGCAAGATTTACAATGATCAAACACTTAAACAGTTCTACTTAACGATGGCACCACACACTCAGACACGCACTCAGATGAAAATAAACCCAGGTGTATTGCAAAGGACCCCTGCAGCCAGAGAGGGAGGTGAGCTGAGGTCGCAGTTCTTTTGGGGTACCTGCACGTTGGAGGGAAGGAATGCTCCGTGGTGCGGCACCTGTCAGTGGTCGTGCAGCTTGGCCCACAGCCACACTCGCGGAGACCGTGTCCACGAAGGAGCCTGGGTGGAGCAGAGCAGAGTCCAAGACGGGTATCAGGGCCGCCGACAGGACCCACGAGAGACCCGGTCAAGATCGGGTGCCCTCGAACCAGCGCAACAGACGGGCTGCCTAGGCGAGACGTGGGCAGACCCTCCGCATCACGACCCTCCTTCTTTCTTTGGCAACCCGTGACCCCAACCGTCTCACTCCAACCACTGTCTCACTCCAACACTGTTTCTCTCCAACCTCAGACTCCAGCTAACATGGTCGACCCACACAGAATTCTCTCTCTACCCTCTCAGGATGGTGCCGTAATTTATCTCCCAGCCAAGGACTCTACGCTGAGGATCGCTTCGTAATTTATAGATCTCTCTCAGCGGGGAGGGGCCTTGGTGAAGCCGACGCCACTGTCTGCCCTGATTGGACAGGGCCTCCATGGGTCTGCCCTTTCTGGACGGACCCATCGAAACCCCCATGGGTCTGGGCGGACCCATGGGGGTTTCGGCCATGCTGGGAGAACCCCCCCCCCCTCCACGCGTGTCTGGACTCATCAAGAAGAAGCCACAACACAAAGATTTTGCCCCAGCCAACGGGCCTTTGGATACAGCAGGTGGACAGTGGATCGTGATGGGGGATGGGATATAAAGATTTATTACCGCAACGCACCCCTTCGATTTCCCACTAAACACGAGGAGGGAATCTGTCTACACATATACTAAACTGCATAACTAACTTTGGGTCAGCTGTATGTTTGAATGCATACGGTTCCTAGAACCGTAACAAAATATATATATATATATATATATATATATATATATATATATATATGTATATGTATATATATATATATTTATATATGTATATATATATATATATATATATATATATATATATATATATATATATATATATATATATATATATATATATATATATATATATATATATATATATATATATATATATATATATATATATATATATATATATATATATAATGTAGTTTTTGGCCCTATCCCTCAATGATGAAGAATCACTTTAAAAATTCTAATATCTGGATCTTCACCAATATCAAATCGATTCGTCCTGTCACACACCCACCCTTTCTATCATGTTTTGTTCAAATCCGTCCATAATTTTTGAGAAATCCTTCTCGCAGACAAACAGGGAAGAAAGCAGCACCTTTGTCCACCTTCGGTGGTGGAGGTAATTAACCCATTGTTTTTAGTATAAACTAGGCATGCATGCCCATCGCTTTGCTGACTGGTTTAGTCTAAAGACAGCATGTTGTACTTCACAATGTGTTGATCTCAATGAGAATGAAAAATGAAATTTAACATGCAAAAAAAGAAAAAAAACATCATAAGAAAACCTTTAAAAACCTTCTCTGAAACCACCTAACTGATTGATGCGAAACATTACACGTGTGATTGACCACACATAGGAAATATAATTTGATAATGACATCATTGGTCACGTGGCCTGGAAGCTTTATTGAGTCAAAGGAAAACCTTTTAAATTAATCTTTGCTGAAACTGTTTAACCAAACAATGCAAAACGTAACATACTGTACATGATCGACTACCGAATGGACGTTTTATTAAAAGGAGTGATCCGAAACAGTATTTCGGATCGGCTTCTGTTGGCAATAATACAGAAAGTGGGCAATATCTCAAAAATATGAATTGGACACCTTGGAGTTTCACCTTATCAAATGTGGCTAATTTTGACACATTTGGAAGTGACATCATCATACGAGAAATGGGCAATATCTTGAAAACTAAGACTCAAAGACAGCTGGGAGTTGCATGACTGTAAACATAATGTCAAGACTACCTGACAAAGAATGTGTATTCTAAATCTGGTCTTATTTTTACCCTGATCCATCCGTCACTTTACTTTTTGGCAACCAGCCTATATGAGCTGCAGGACCCATTGATCCTCTATTTTTATTATTCTACAACATCAGGAACCGCTACATTAAAGCTCGAGGTACTTCTGCTTCTTTAATTCTGGAAATATGGGCTTTTAACACACAAATCTCTAAGATTAAACAGACATGAAGTTTTGTTCCAAGTATATCTATTATTCGCTTTCAAATGGAACCATTTTTACTCCTCTACGACAACAGGAACCCTTTAGAATGAAGCGTGACACACACACATGGATGGACTGATGCATCTTCTTTCAGTAATCGATGGAATTTGTACTTTTTGTGACTTGTCATGAATCTGCTTCACTCAGTCCGCCAATATTGTTAAGCAGCATAATGATACAAATAACTGTAACGTGTCGTACCTCATGGGGGTAAGGGACAAATTTTCATTGTGCACATGACTGGCTCGCAAATACCCCTAGAACCTATGGAAATTTGCCAAGCAATTTTTGATCCTTCTTATATGGTGACATACTGTATGCATTGAATTGGTGTATTTTAGTATGGTTTAACTAATTTAAAAGTATAATTACTAGTGGTGTGCAACTGGTATTTATGAGCAAATACTCGTGTATATATTTATATATATTTTTTTCTCAAAACGTTTACCTTATGACCAACCTGGGTTTCGTGTTCTATTTGTTTGCAACCTCTCTCCCATTGTCTTGCTTCTAATTGTATCTCTCCATCTCTGCACATTCAGCTGAACAAGCGTCTACACCTCCTCCAATGAGGCTACTCACCTCAAAGGAGCAACACTACTAAATCTGAGAATTACTTTCTTTTCATTCCCCATCTTAAGAAGTTCCATTCAACTTCAAATTTAAGAGCTTTTTCATTAAATAGTTGAAGGAAGAAGAATTAATTAATATAATTCTAATTTGCTTCCTTTTCAACATGATGTTACTTTCTGTTCGAAGTTTTTTTTTTTTTAACTTATTTTTAGTTGTGTTTCTATTTGTAGAAGATTGAACTTGAAAGAACAAGACAAGATGAAGGGGTAGTTTATTTACATTGGAGGTGTGAGGAACAGGTTGACATGGGGTGGATGAACAAACAGAATGACAGAAAGAAAAATAAAAGCCTCCTGGGAGGAGTTTGTTGCTTGGTAGAGAGGTGTTTTGGGAAAAGCTTAGCAGGGGATTTAAAAATAGAAAAAGAAGGGGGTACTTAACCTCAGTCAAACATAAACTTTTCTCTTGAATATAAGAGTTCATCTGATAAGTGGTAAAAGTTAAAGCCAATCTTGACACTTGTTCAGCAGCCATCCCAGAGGGCCTCAGTGCTTTGATTTCCCCCCCCCCCCTTCCCCTAATCCCCAATAACTTTCCCAGTGCTTCTGCCCTGTCTGTTGCAAGCCTAAGCCTCACATTTTCAGCCATGTCTATTTGATGAAGCCTGAAGGCAGAAACATTTGCCCAAGACTAGCTTAAATGCTGGCTTTCACACTTCCCTTTCAGGGTTGTTTTAAATTTTTGAATTGGCCTCTCCCTTATCCTTGTACAGGTTATTCTTCAATGATTGGCTTGCCATTATAGTAGAAACATTATTGGTAATCAGCCCTATTTTCTCAAAGGGTGCCATAATGTTTCATTTGGAGTGTTCAGAATTATTCCCATCTTGCACAGGCCAAAGGTCTTCCATTAATAAGCATTGTCTTCCTTCATTATTTCAGTGCCCCCTGTTTGTGGTTGTCTGATTTCCTCTATGAGCAGAAACATTGGCTGGTCTTTGTTCTGCAAAGCAGCATCTTCGGACTTGCTCCATATTTATCTTGCCAAAACAAAGTTTTGCAAGATATGTAAGTCAGCTTGTATGTTTTTTTTTTGTCTGTAATCACGTATCGATCACTCTGCAGAGCACAGTTATCATTGGAAATTTTTGTAACTTCGCATATCAGAGGCCTATAGAGGTCCCTTTCAGCGCATAAAATTTCCAAGGTCAAAGGTCAAGGTCACTTTGTCGCAAATCAGGGGAGTCGACGAAACCCTTATTTTTTGAGTTTTTATCGGATCGTCTTAAAACTTCATGGGAATATAGATCATGGTGTGGCGCTCAGCTGATTAATTTTTAGTGGTGATCGACCTTGACCTTCATGGTTAGTGCTGGAGGTCAAAAGTTTTTGACCCCAAGGTCAAATTTTGAAATCTTAGATACCATATCGAGTAATACCTCATATGAAAGCGCTTGATAAGTGCTTTCCAGATCTGTCAAAAGTTTGATGCTATGACATCATTTGATGTCATAGCATCAAAAATCCGTTTTTTCATCATGACATCATCAAATGATGTCATGATGAAAAAACGGATTTTTTTCATGGTTACTCTGTAGAATGATTCTCATCAGAATCTCTCGTAGGCAGATATTCCTCAAGGAGTCGCTCCTGGTGGATAGCAGCTCTGTTCACCTCAGTGTGACCTTAAAGAAGTCACACGTGGTCACCTTTTGGCAAGATACGGGTCACCCTGCGGGTGACATTGGTTTTTATTTTGTTTGTTTGTTTGTTTACATAGTCGAGGCTCATGTAAGAGCAATAATTGGTACATTGAAACAGAAATTAAAGGAACAGTTGAGAGAGTGGGGTGGGGACACCATAAGCAGAGTTGATGAATATCAATGATTGGGATGATTCTCTGGAAAACCAATGTTACCATTTTGCCGAAGATCCTACTCTGTGCAAAATGGTACCTCACACTTGTGAACGGCTGACTTGCTGAATCACTTTCATCATACCTGGATAAAAATATGCCGCTGGTAAGATACTGGAACTGGTCGCTGGTCATTTGAACGCTGGGAAGTCACACACTCACACGGTCTCTCCACAAGGATCAACAATCAAACTATCCAATCCATTTCTTTAGACAGCCACTGGAAGAGGGGCATTCCCTGGAACTCCTTTGCCTCACTTTGGGCCATAATCTTTCACACCCTGATTTATATTTCTGGCCAACAGAAGGTTAGAGATGATGAAATGGTTGGAGCATTCGCTTCGTGATGAGGAGGTCAGTGGCTCAAACCCTGGCCGAGGCCAACCAAAGATTTTTTTTTTATTGTATGTGCTGTTTCCTTACTTGATGTTCAGCATTTAAAAGTTTAAGAGCATGAACAATCCCCATAGGTTCACAAGCATGGGGAGGAGGAAATTCCTGCTTTGGGAATGCCCCGCTGAGTGTGGTGAGAAAGGCAACACGGCTGTCATGGCATCGCTGGTACCCAGAGTACCCCAATAAGTGATGACACTTATCCCAAGCTCAGCAGTGTGCGTGTGCGTGTGTGATGTCAGTCAGCCAGCTCCTCTATGAGCCTTAGATCATGTAGAAATAAAGAAACATCATGGGTCTCGTGCTTTGAAGAGATCTCTTTGGGGAGAGTATGGTTGATCGATGTACTGTTGACGTTACATGGAATTGAGAGACATATGCTCAACTAGAATGGTGCTCAGCAGAGTGCATGCCTCCACCATGCTGAACAGTTCACATTTTGTATTCCACTGATGAACAGAATCTGGATCCAGACCTCCAAATTCTAATCGGCTTGTTTTTGTCACCACCTACCTAACTCATCCACCAAGTTTCATCCGAATCCGTCCATAACATTTTGAGTTATCATGCCATATATCGTTTTTGGCCTTATCTCTCAATTGTAAAGAATTGCTTGTAAGATTTAAAGAAAACTCTCCTATCAGGATCGGATCTTTACCAAAATCGAATCAATTCTTCCTTGTCACACACCCAACCGGTCCACCAAACTTCATCTGAATCTGTCCATAACTTTTTTGAGATATTGTTCACAGACAGATAGGAATAAAAATATAACCTCCATCCATCTCTGGTCCACCTTCTGTCCCAGAGGTAAGGAATGCTTGAGTTGATTTCTTTTTCTTTTGATTTAAAATTTTTTTTTTATTTTAATTTATTCAATCTTTGATTTATAGCCATGGCATTCTCACCTGGCATATGTTCTTCATTTGATGGGTTTTTCTGTGGTGAAGTATCATATATGGTCAGATTTTAATCCTTCACACTTGGTCACATCAAAATCTGACTCATCTGCAAAACAATTAATTTGCACACAAGACTTCGACACTACCTTTCATTGATAATGAATGGGCCACTTTATTTGCAGTATAGTGTTTTTTTAACTTTGGCTTGTAAATAATTTCATGTGTTTGTTTGTTTGTTTGTTGGTCCGTTACTCTTTCATGGCTGAACCATTGTACCTAGTCAGGCAGTGCTGCCACAGGCAAAAGGTAACCACCATCAAGTGAATAACTCCATTGCTTTTCAATATCCGCCAGGAAAACCTCTCCTTGGCTGGGTGGCGCCGAATAGCTCCTCTTGTGAATTATATAATGTGGGTGGAAAAACACCAGATAAAATATATGTATATATATATGTGTATATATATATATATATATATATATATATATATATATATATATATATATATATATATATATATATATATATATATATACACATTACACATACTGGTTGATTAGAATGGACTTTCAGGTATTGTACATTACTTGTATTTGCATTTCATAAGAGTTCATAATATAAGGTAATTAACCATCATAATCATTGTGTTGTTGATATATTATATATGCTATTATTCATTCTTCAGCGATAATGGTGTTGTATGTGTGTACTTTGTGTATGCAGTGGGTGTAGGTGAAGGGGCAAACTTTGCAGCATACACCTTCGTACCTGCAACACTTGTAACTCCACTTGGAGCACTGAGTGTCCTCGTCAGGTATGACAAAGGTCTTTTTTTTTTTAACAGCTACACTTGTACCCTTAATTCTTTCATCACAAACATAAATTGGCTGTACACACACTTTTGAGTGTGTAGGGTAAGTCCATAACAGCTCCAACCTCAGGCATATCAAAACTGTGGCAGAAGAGGAGCATTTTGAAGTGTAAAAACCAAGGTGTGGCCTGCTTTGAAACCGTAATACTCACAAAAAAAAATAGTAATAAAAGGAGCACACATCAAGAGTTTGTCTTGAGTCCAACCCTCTGTCGGATATTCCAGAAATGTGTTTTGGGCATATCAGTCAGAGCCTGTCAATCGCACACACTTATGACGGCAACGGTAAACTGATTGACAAATGAGAAAAGTGATAATTTATATTCAGATTCCCCTGTGCAAAATTAAATTAATATTAAACTTTCTTTTCAAAAATTAGTCTTGCAAGCGGCTCACTTTACCGCTGTTAACTACACCAATGAAACCGAGAGTATCCATGCACTGGAATCCGACACTCGGTTGCGTTTGATTCTGGTGTTCCATCTCGGTGATTGAGAGAGGGTTTTTATTATGGGTTACATAGAAATTGTAGTGAAAATATTGCATTGCTGTTTTGGGTAAGTGTGTAATTGAGCTGTGATTATAACATGGCTTTGAAATATTGCATTTTGAACCCAAAATACTCTGTGGCTCGAATCCGCAGGTTGAAATTGAAGCGTAAAATGTTCGTTTTATTTTTATTCCCTGTCTAGAAAGGTTAGTAATGTACTTGTGTTCAGTTTGTACATGTCATACAGTACCAATGTGAGGATGGAACTTGCTGCATCATATATAAGATGTCAATGATGTTGTCAATTCAGCTTGAGAATTAAAAAATTAATAATAATTTCCATGCTTTTCATTCAGTAATTATAATCATGCTCTTATAAAGTAATTGAAATGTTGAACATTTCATTGAAAGTTTAAAATGAGTTCAATGAGTGGTTAAATATTTACACTTCCCAGCCATGAGTCTATTATATTAGCCTGTCTCCCACGCAGCGGAAGACTGCGTTTTGCAGTCGTGTCTATCTGTATGTCTGTCTTTCTGTCCATCCATAACTTTTTTTACCATTTGAGATTTTCGCATCAAAATATCAACAAACCTTTATTATGTGAATATGAAGAATAATGATTAATAACTATCAGGGACCCATGGAAAATCGATGTGGTGTAAAATGTGATTTCAAGACCTCAACCCTCCTCTGATGTTGGGCGATTAGGTCTGGCTTACAGTCGGCATTCCAATTCATCCCAAAGGTGTTTGATGAGGTTGAGGTCAAGGCTCTGTACAGGCCAGTCAGGTTCTTCCACACCGATCTCGATAAACCATTTCTGTATGGACCTCGCTTTGTACATGGGGGCATTGTCATGCTGAAACAGGAAAGGGTCTTCCACAAAGTTGGAAGCACAGAATCCTCTACAATGTCATCGTATGCTGTAGCGTTAAGATTTCCCTTCACTGGAACTAAGGGGCCTAGCCTGAACTATGAAAAACAGCCCCAGACCATTATTCCTCCTCCACCAAATTTTACAGTTGGCACGATGCATTTGGGCAGGTATCGTTCACCAAACTCTTGGCATCTGCCAAACCCAGATTCGTCCGTCAGATTACCAGATGGTGAAGCATGATTCATCACTCCATATAACGCGTTTCCACTGCTCCAAAGTCCAATGGCGGTGAGGTTTACACCACTCCAGCTGACATTGGCATTCCGCATGGTGATCTCAGGCTTGTGTGTGCCTGCTTGGCCATGGAAACCCATTTCATGAAGTTCGCAACGGATAGTGCTTGTACTGATGTTGCTTCCAGAGTCAGTCTGAAACTCTGTCGTGAATGTTGCAACCGACAGACGACTTTTACACGCTACGCGCTTCAGCACTCAGCGGTCCTGTTCTGTGAGCTTGTGTGGCCCACCACTTCGCAGCTGAGCTGTTGTTGCTCCGAGACGTTTCCACTTCATGACAACAGCACTTACCGTTAACCGGGGCAGCTCGAGCAGGGCAGAAATTTGATGGTGACTTGTCCTATGACAGTGCCAAAATGAAAGTCTCTGAGCCTTTCAGTACTGCCATTTCTACTGCCAATGTTTGTCTATGGGGATTGCATGGAGGTGTGCTTGATTTTATACACCTGTCAGCAATGGGTATGGCTGAAATAAATGAATCCACCAATTAGAAGGGGGTGTCCACATACTTTTGGTCATGTGTATAAATGTATTGATTTATATTTACGGTAACGTGCCTGTAAAAAAAAAATAATAATAATAATAAATAAATAAATATTCAAACTGCGAGCAACAAACAACAACCACGCAGGCCGTTTCTTCGCTCTTGTGTGCCCGTACGTGCGTGGCCCGGAAGTTCGAATAATATTCGCAGTTCCGATTATTCGCAATTTAGTTTTAATACCCAATTATTCAATTAGCGCCAACGTATTTTACCTTTTCGTAATGCCGGGGCAAGGAAAAACAAAAAGAGAAGAGAGAGAAAAAAAATTTACTTCCTGGTTCGGAGCATACCAGCACTCTGATGTTACCAAAATTTATACACCGTCTAATATGAAAACGATCATAACTTGGGGCATTGTGTTTATCTATAAATGCGAATAAGAAATCGAGAAATTATTAGAATACACGAAGTCATCATTATCCGGAAGTCCGTACGTTGTAACCCGTAATGGATCCGGAAGCCCATACGTTGTAACCCGTAATGGCGAACGCGGCTGAGCTTCCCTTCCCCATCGGCCACGCCCACGCAACAACGTGTCTTGTCATTGGTTTGGTAAATAAATGGCCATAACTTGGGAAGCACTTGTCCGATTAATATCAAACCTTGAAAAGGCACATCCTCAGGTCCCCAGCAATATACCTGGCAAGTTTCAATTAGATCGGACCAGCGATTGTCGAGAAACGGCGGTCAGACCCACACACACAGACACACACAGACACACACAGACACACACAGACACACACAGACACACACAGACACACACAGACACACACAGACACACACAGACACACACAGACACACACAGACACACACAGACACACACAGACACACACAGACACACACAGACACACACAGACACACACAGACACACACAGACACACACAGACACACATGCACACACACACCGATTGCTGGAATTATAGATAGATATATACATACATATACGTGTGTGTGTGTGTGTGTGTGTGTGTGTGTGTGTGTGTGTGTGTGTGTGTGTGTGTGTGTGTGTGTGTGTGTGTGTGTATATTTTTTTATTATATATATATATATATATATATATATATATATATATATATATATATATATATATATATATATATTACACGAGCAGTCACCCATTGAAAAATCATGGAGCTGGATGCTTTGAATAAGGTAATTTTCATGATAAAACAATTGAAAAATCTTGTTTTTTCAGTCGATCACCTGATTCACCAACAAGTGATGAAACCGGTCTGGTAGCTGATATGAGGGGGTGTATAGCATTTGGGATTCTCATGCGTGAACGTCCTTATAGTTGTTGAGGAACTCTGGGAAGGGTTCGAAACACATTAGCACTTACTTTGTGTAAGTCTTCCTGGGTTGCTTTATGCAGCTACTTCGGCTTGAGGAGTGTGGGAGGGGTCAATCGTGTGTGTGTGTGTGTGTGTGTGTGTGTGTGTGTGTGTGTGTGTGTGTGTGTACATATATATTTATCTATATGTATTTTTTTAATATATACATAACACTAGGAAGAATACCTCCCCCAAGTGACAGGAATAAGCTTGCAAAAGTTTCAGTTCCCAATGATGGAAAAGTTTAAGTAATATTTCATGGACTTTAAAAATGTTGAGTTTTTCGATGCAGTGCAAGAAGCGGTCGCTATGGACAGACACCATGGTTCACAATATATAATAGATGACTTCTGTTCCAACAAGGAATTTCAACACAGAAAGAGACCATTTGGCCCATGAAGCCTGTACAATGATCGTCAACCTGTCACTTTTTTGTATACAGAGTCGAGGCTCGTGGAAGAGCTCGAACACTAAACGGATCAGGGCAAAAGGAACAGTAGCGAGGGTAGGAGGAACACCAACAGTGGAGTTGAAGGACAAAGTAGAATAAACCTTGGACAAACAATGGGGTAGGAAGAAATGGAGCGGACATGATGGATACAGAAGGAAACTTCTTCCTTCCCCTCCCTCCTCTCCCCTCCCTTCCCCCCTTCCCCTCCCCCATCTCCCCCATTCAGACTAGGTCGTATGCTATTGCCTTCCCAGCAGTAGTTCAGACAGGAATTTGTACTTTGGCCACAGTGCTGGCGATAACTCGCCCATTCTTCGTGAAGGACACCATGGGGATCTTGACGTCTATTCACTAATGTCGGAAGACAGGACGCCCAGTTTAATGCATCGAAACGACACACTCATTGATGATTCACCCCACCTCTGAAACACCAGGATGACATTTTATAGCTGGGTCGAGATTCAAACCCGGGCTAGGCAGTTTCAAGGCGAGTGTGGGTACCTCGAGGTCTTCTTGTTGGCCGAGTTTGTATGGTAACGCACTGTAAATAAACAAAAACTGTGATTCCATGTTGTATGTATATGTTAAAAATGTACATATAATAAAAGTATAATCCAAATGCAAAATATTTTATGGCACTGCGTTCAATAATTACTCGACTTTACTGTTGCCCAAGGTCACCCAAATTAGCCGAAATCCACAGCAGACTGCTGAAACGCACTTTCTTTCCTTTTAAAGGAATTATTTGAATAGTTAAGTACAGGAAAGAAGGTAGACAAGACTCTCTCATAAATGGAACAAACCAAGCGAGTCAAAAGACAGAAAGATGTAAATTGGAACACACAAACCTATATACAAGAAGGAGAAATAAAACTCGAAACCTAACCCACTGGGCACCAGAGATCACAGTCATACAAGACAATAATGTAGGTAGGACTTCCTTTTGTCTAGGATGTACAGGGTGGACGCAGAACTCTATGCAGTCTGGTTTGGAGATGAGCGAGAAGAGAGTCAGTGACGATGGTGTCCAAAGATGAAGTAAAACGGCCACGAGCAAGACGACTGATGAGTAGGCCTTCAACAAGGCCATGTGGTCCTCTTTGTCCTTTTCCCCAACGAGGCCTCCTATTCGGCACTTTGTCTTCCTCCTCAGTGCTTCTTTGCACTCCATGCATGTGGAGCTTTCCTGTCTGAGGTCTTTCTTCTTCTTTCCAAAGGCAAGGTGATACCAGCTTGGGTCTTTGCCAAAACTTCTGCAGAGCGAACCACAATAATTTCTGCCTCACAAGCTCCTCCATGGATCACTTGCTCTGTCTCCATCCTCACGAGCCTCCCTCTGCTGTTCAGTGGAGTTATCTTCTTCCTCATGGGAGGAGTCCTCCTCTGGAGTGTCACCCACACCCCCAATAAAAATTAATGTGCATTGCAACTCCCGGCTCCATCGCACACTGTGCCACCGTGGCTGGCACACACTGGCCAGAGATCGTAATTGGCCTAGTTGCACACGTGACGCGTGTTCCTCTGTGATGGGAAGTCCATACCTAGCCCTGCCAACAAATGAGGTATTTACAAACGCACAATGTTTATCACGCTTAAAAACGAGGTATTTACAAACACACAATCTGTTTACCCTGTCTATAAATTACATGTGCTACCTTCTCAGTGTCTGCAACAAATGACTTACTCTGACAGATCCCTGTTGCATGGCAATCTAACCTACTCGAAACACATACCATATTACACTTGTCAGTCTTGGGGGTGGGGGCGGGGATCTCCCCCCCCACCCTTCTACCCTTCCATGAAACAATATACGAGGTCCGTCTAAAAAGTAACGGGACTGACATCACAGAAATTTTATTCCAAAAAATATATTGAAATCACAGCTTGTCCCCTTCAAAGTAGTTTCCCTCCAGTCTCACACACTTGTCCATCCTCTTCTTCCATGCTTCGATGCACCCCCGGAAGGCTTCTTCTGGAATCCTCCGGAGCTCCGTCATCACGGCCCTTTTGATGGCCTCCATATCAGGAAATCGGGTCCCCTTGATCACCCCCTTGAGCTTGGGAAATAGGAAAAAATCACAAGGGGCCAAGTCTGGTGAATACGGGGGTTGCTCCAGAGTTGGTACGTTCCTCTCTGCCAGAAACTGTCGGATGCTCAGGGCACTGTGAGCAGGGGCGTTGTCATGGTGGAGCACCCAGGTGTTGTTCTCCCACAGATCCCTCCTCTTGTCCCGGACTGATCTCATGAGGCGCCGGAGGATCTCCTTGTACACGTATTGATTCACTGTTTGACCCTGTGGTAGAAACTTGAAGTGGACGATGCTCTTGATGTCAAAAAATGTGATGAGCATCACCTTGACGTTCGACTTCAACATCCTTGCTTTCTTTGGTCTTGGTGATGACGGACTTTTCCACTGACGACTCTGCTGTTTGGTCTCTGGATCGTAGTCGAATATCCACGATTCATCGCCAGTAATGACTCTCCCAAACAGGTCTGGATCGTCCTCGGGGTGCTCGATTAATGTCTTGACACACAGTGATTCTTTGCTGTTTCTGTTCCTCGGACAACAGCTTGGGGACCATCTTTGCGTACACCTTGCGCATTTCGAGATTTTCAGTGATGATGCTCCAGACAGTGTCCTTGTTGATGTAACGATCCTCAGCAATCATCCGCACCGTGAGTCGACGATCTCCGTGCACCATCTGCTTCACTTGCTCGATGTTGTCCGCCGTTCTGCTCGTTGAAGGTCTTCCAGACCGTGGATAGTCTTCAACCTCCTCCCGTCCCTCTTTGCACCTCTTGTGCCATTCAAATGCACGTGTACGTGACATCGTTTCTTGCCCGTAGACTTGCTGCAGCATTGCGAAGGATTCCGAAGGTGTTTTGCCAAGCTTGGCAAGAAACTTCAGATTGGCTCTCTGCTCACGACTCATAGCGCGGCGACTCAGACTAGACAACGTGTAAAGCACGACCTGAAAAAAAATCACTTATTTTTTTTCACTTTTTATCACTAAAAAGTAAAAAATCACTTTTTATTGAACAAAACTTTTATTGTGAGAATATGGAGAAAAGAATTAAATATTCGGTCAAAATGTGAAAGGGCAGAGTCATCGTGGCCTTAAATAGCCCTTGTTGACCCTGCCGCAGCGTGTCAAGTGCGAGACACCATTGTTTTAATTAAAAAAAATCTTTTTCATGTTTCTTTATTTCACATTGAGCTTCAGTGTGTCTGTCGCGGCCATAACATTTTTACCGATTGAGCTTTTGTCATCAAATCTTCAACAAATCACCATGAGAATGCAGAGAACACAAATTAATAAAATGTACATTTTTTTTTTTTTTTAAACTGTCGTTTTCATCAAGTCTAGTTTGAGTACAAAGTGGACGCAGACGAGCTTTACAATTTTGAGATTCTTTCTAGTTGTTGTTATTGTTTAACTAATATTATTAACATATTCCTGTTTGATTTTGTCCTAATTCATACAGTGCTGTGCTGTCATCCTTCTGTCTCAATGAGACGCTAAATCTGTATGGA